>NW_024087863.1:0-12831 GCF_009730915.1 Dioscorea cayenensis subsp. rotundata
CTCTATTATGCTTCCTAACTAATGCATTAATGAGTCATGGAGATCCTTTTAATACATGGTCCCAAATCTAAGGTCAACCATGCCTAACCCTATACATGTCCCGGAGGAGAAATTAAACAATCTCTCAACCTCGCACTTGTATAGAATTGTAATATGTTCTAGGGATTCCAAGTGATAAATCCTCTTCCTATATGTAGACCTACCCCTTTGGTCCAGGCGGAAGGTCCCTAGCCACAATTAAGCCCTAGATGCTAAAATCACTTCAACGCTTCACTCCTTTGCACTCGCAACTAAGCCACAGCGAAAGGTCATCCCTAAGCCCATTCACTCTACTATGACCACAATGAACTCGAGGAATTGGAGGTAGAAGAAATCACACTGGATGCGAAAGGAGACGCTCCGCTACCTCTCTACTCACCCTCTCAACCCTCTCAATCTAGCTTTGTCTAACTATCGTGGTGTGTCATTCACTCACAAGGGTTACCGACAAGAACTCTCAACCCTAGTGTCACTCTAAGGGAGTATTCATACAATCAATGCATTCAACATTGGAAATCAATAAAAAACATAAATTAATGAAAGCATAATTACAAGGTTCAATGAAACTAATACATCCTAGGGTTCACAATCTAAGTACCCACTAGGGGGTTTAGCTCTCCATGGAGCTAATTACAATCAATGAAATTGAATGTAAAAGCAATAAATCCATAGAAAACCTCCTCGATAGTCATGATGATGGTCTTGTGGAGAGTCCTCTACTCGTCCAATGGTCCCTTTATCCGGCCTAGGATGCATCTCGCCAGATCAGTGCCGACGAAAGCTCTTCCATTAGGCTTCTTCCAAATGGAGCGCCATGTCAGAGCCGTAGAACCTCTCCCAATCTGTAGCCAATATCTCTCAAAATCCTAGCCACAGCCCTCTCTCAAGTTGGGAAAAAGATGGAGAAAAGAATGCTGAAATCAATGCTTAAATCGGCTTTTAAAGGGCTCGAATCGGGAATCCACACGCCCCAGTGGATATTCCACATGGGCTTGTGGAATTAACACGTGGGCATGTGGAATTTCCACATGCCTGTGTGCCTTCTCTGGCCAACTCCTTCTTCGGCCGGCTGTGAACAGTACCTACTACAGTATTTTGCTACAGTGTTGCTACAATGCCCTGCTACAATACCGGTCTGAAACACTCCCGAAACCATGCTTTCATCGAGGTAACATAAACGGGCACACGTTTACGTTGTAGATCACTTTTCTTCTTCAATGAATGGGCGCGCTGGTGGAGATCTGGTTACCCATGCAGAAGCCAGAATACTTAGAATGTGACTGCCTTTGTGCCCCTCCAAATCATTGTGCTAGCTTGAATACAAGTAGGTTGGCACACATTCTAGCATCTTAAACCTGAGTTATGTGTTCGCGTTTGAGCCTTCTCAAGATTTCCTCCAAATGGTGCACTCACTAGCTACATTGGCTTATTTCTCTATGATTTGGCTTTACAAACCTATATGCATGAAAGTAACATAAATACACACATATTAGTGTTAAAACCCGATAAAAGTAATGCTCATCATAAGGAAATAACACTTCACATTTTTATCACACAAGCACTTATCAATTTTCTTGGAGGGAAATATCGCGCAATAAAAGCTTCTACCATCTCCTCCCATGTCGTAATTGATGCTCTAGGTAATGAATGTAGCCATTGCTTCACTCTCCCATTCAAGGAAAATGGGAAGGCTCTCAACTTAATGGCATCATCTGTAACACCACTGATCTTGAGCATGTCGCACAATTCCAAGAAATTCTCTATGTGACTATTTGGATCCTCATCGGCCAAACCATTAAACTGTGTGGGCTGCTTTAAAATGTGGATGAATGCTGGCTTCAGCTCAAAATTCAGAGCCGTAATTGGTCGTTGTACAATACTAAACTGTGTGCCCAAAACTGAGGGTCTCACATAATCTGAGAGTGTCCTTTGCTGCTCATTCTATTTTGCCATATTATCAGACCCTTCACCTTCTACTTCAGCTAGAATAGATGATTCTTGCACTAGTTCTTTACCCCTTCTACTAAGTGTTCATTCAAGTTCAGGGTCTCCCTTAACCAATATCGAAGTGTTCCCTCGGGTCATAACCTGGAGCTGCACCAAAGAAAGAAAAACAAATCATAACGATGATGGAATAAGGAAAGGTGAAATAGAATGAATAATGGATAGCTAAAATAGCAAAGTGCAAACTGTTTCTAAAACACCTATTCCCCTACAATGGCACCAAAAACTTGACAACACCCCTTACGTGTGATCCGCAAGTGCACAGGTTTCTCAAGGTAATATATTCCCAAGTGAGTCGGGTATCTTATCCATAGGGAATAGTGATCAGAAACACCAAGATTGCAATTTAACTATGACCAAAATAAATCAATGATAGTGTGAATAAAATTGATGTGGAAAGAACTAAAATAAATAAGCAAAAGAGGTACGATAAAATGAGAGAAAAGCTAATCGATAGAAAGTGGGGCACTCCAATATTGCTCCCTTTAGGACTATTGATTCAAGTGTAAGACCAACTATTATGTCTCCTGACTGATGCTTAATGAGTGTGGAGATCCTAAAATACATGGTTCCAAACATAAGGTCAACCGTGACTAACTCTACACTATGCCCCGGTGGAGAAATCGCTCAGTGTCAACACCTCATACTGTGTAAAGTTGCAAGAAGATCTAGGGATTCTAAGTGATAGACCATATTCCTATATATAGATCTAAACCTTTGGTCCAGGAGAAAGACCCCTAGTCACAATTAAGCCCCAGATACTAAGGATTACTTCAACGCTTCACTCTGTTGCTCACACAACTAAGCCCCCAGCAGAGTTCCACTCTTACCACTTCACTCTATTGTGACTACAAAGAACTCTAGGAACATGGAGGTAGGACAAATCACATCGGAGGGGAAAAGGGATGCTCTGCTATCGCTCCACTAACCATCTCAACCCTCTACAATATAGCATTGTCTAACCCTCATGGTGTTTTACCCATCCACAAGGGGTACCATGATGGACTCTCAACCCTAGTATCACTCTAATGGAGAAATCATTCAACAAGCATTCAAGATTGGAACTCAATTAAAGACATCAATTAAGGAAAACATAATAAAAGGTCAACAAAATAATAACATCCAAGGGTTTACAAGTCGATGTACCCACTAGGGGGTTTAGCTCTCCATGGAGCAAGATACAATCAATAATGAAATCAAAATTAAAAACATGTAATCCATAAGAAAACCCCCTTGGTATTCATGTCGATGGTCTTGTGGTGTAGCCTCATCCTCTCTAAAGATTCCCTTGTCAAGCCTTGGTCACACCTCGCCTGATTGGTGCTGACGAAGGCTCCCCCAATAACTATCTTCCAAGAGAAACATGTTGTTGAAGCCATAGAACCACTCCAAAAGCCTTGCAAAAGCCCCTCTAAACCCTAGCCTCAGGACTCCCAAAAGTTGGAGAAAAGATGGAAAGAAGGATGAAAGACGGATCCCAAAATCGCTACAAATCGCGGTTTAATAAAGGGCTGGAATCAAGCATCCACACAGGCGTGTGACCATCACAAAATACAATCGCAATCTACTTTGCCTTATTTCTTTCATATTTGTCTTCACAACCCTTCATGCATGACAGTTCACAAATACACATGTATTAGCGCTAAAATCTGATAAAAGTAATGCTCATTGTGAGAAAAGAATACTTCGTATTACTAATACATAAGCACTTATCAAACTTCCCCACACTTAAGATTTTGTTTGTTCTCAAGTAAAAATAAAACAATGATGCATAGAAGAAGGAAATATTTAAAGTGCTTGGCCTTAGGTTCACCAAAGCATGCAAAGGAAGCAATCTACAAGTATGGGAAATTTCATTACTAAATATGAAGAATTAATGCTCTATCTAAAAACTTGAATAAAAAAGGTCAACAAACCCGAAATCGTGGAAGTGTGTGAGCTCACTCAAGTCAACCCAACATATACTCCTCAATGTTCTAGGTAAAAGGGACTTATTTATCTACAAAACAACACAAAATAAAGAGATTGTAGTAGCTTCACACACCCTCTAAGGTATCCATTTCTGAAGGGCCCGCTAAGGTGGCTTTCACACTTTGAAGGTGGTAGCTCTTTCTACAGGGGTAGTAGCCTTCACTCATTCATGAGATAGATTTTTCTCTAATTAGGGCATAACTAGTGACAACGCCCCTTGCGTGTGTCCCGCAAGTGCACGGGTTTGTCGAAGTAATAAAATCCCAGGTGAGTGGGTATCGTATCCACGAGGAGTAGGGAGTAAAAAATACTTAAATTGTTTCTTAACTAGCGAAGTATGAATAGTTATTTATGTGACAAGATGTAATGCAAACAAAAGTAAGAGGGACAAGAGAGAGAGACAGTAAGTAAACGAGAGATAAGGCAATTGATATAAATGGGGTACTCGGATATTGATCCACCTTAGACAATCGTTTCAAGTGCAAAAACCCTCTAATATGCTTCCTAACTAATGCATTAATAAGTCATGGAGATCCTTTAATACATGGTCCCAAATCTAAGGACAACCATGCCTAACCCTATACATGTCACGGAGGAGAAATTCAATAATCTCTCGACCTCGCATTCGTATAGAATTGCAATGAGTTCTAGGGATTCCAAGTTATAAATGTTGTTCCTATATTTAGACTTAACCCTTTGCTACATGCGGAAAGTCCCTAGTCACAATTAAACCCTAGATACTAAAATCACTTCAACGCGGCACTCCATTACTTTCGCAACTAAGCCCCAGCGGAAGGTAATCCCTTAGCCCATTCACTCTACTATGACCGCAAAGAAGTCGAGGAATTGGAGGTAGAATAAATCACACAAGAGGGGAAAGAGGACGCTTCGCTATCTCTCGACTGACTCTCTCAACCCTCTCCAATCTAGCTTTGTCTAACTCTCATGGTGTGTCACTCACTCATAAGGGTTACCAATAAGAACTCTCAACCCTAGTGTCACTCTAAGGGAGTATTAATACAATCAATGCATTAAAGATTGAAACTCCATAAAAGCATCAATTAATGGAAGCATAATAAAAAGGTTCAAAGAAACAATTACATCCTAGAGTTCATAATCCAAGTACCCACTAGGGGGTTTAGCTCTCCTTGGAGCTAATTATAATCAATAAAATCGAATGTAAAAGCAAAGAATCCATAGAAAACCCCCTCAATGGTCATGACGGTGGTCTTGTGGAGAGTTCTCTACTCGTTCAAGGGTCCCTTTGTCCGGCATAGGATACACCTCGTCGGATCAGTGCTGACGAAAGCTCTCCCACTAACCTTCTTCCAAACGGAGCACGATGTCAGAGCCGTAGAACCTCTCCCAATGTCTAGCCAATACCTCTCAAAACCCTAGCCTCAGCCTGATAAGTGCTTGTGCGATAAGAATACGAAGTGTTCTTTCCTTGTGTTGAGCATTACTTTTCTTAGGTTTTAACACTAATATGGGTGTATTTATGTTACTTTTATGCAGGTAGGGTTGTGATGCCGATTATGAGAGAAAAAAGCCAATGTGGGTTGTAATGCACTAATTTTGGAGGAAATCTTGCTAAAGGTTCAAATGCGAAGGCATAGGTCGGGTTCCAGATGCAGAAATGTGTGCCAACCTCCTCGTACTTGACTTAGCAAAAATATTTGGAGGGGCACAAGGGTAGTCACATTCAAGCATTCCAACTTGTGCATATAGAACAAGATCTCCACCAATATGTCCATTATTGAAGAAGCAATGGAGTGCAGCATTGAAGTGATTTTAGCATCTAGGGCTTAATTGTGACAAGGGACTTTCCTCCTGGACCAAAGGGTTAAGTCTAAATATAGGAACAAGATTTATCACTTGGAATCTGACAAGGTCCCCATGCGTATATCCCGCAAGTGCACGGGTTTGTCGAAGTAATAATCCCGGGTGAGCGGGTATCGAATCCACATGGAGTAGGGAATAAAAATACTCAATTTAATTCTTAGCTATGTAAAATATCAATGATGATGAGTGTGATAATGATTCAATTCTCAACAGTAAAAGCAACAAGTAAGAGAGCAAAAGTAAAGAAGGTGGGTAAGGCAATCGATAAAGATGGGGTACCCGGATAATGCTCCGCCTAGGATAATTGTTTCAAGTGCAAGAATCCTCTATTATGCTTCCTAATCAATGCAATGGTGAGTCATGGAAATCCTTAATTACATAGTCCCAAATCTAAGGTCAACTATGCCTAACTCTATACATGTCCCGGAGGAGAAATCGAACAATCTCAACACCTCGCACTCGCATAGAGTTGCAATAACGATGTTGGAGCCATAGAACTTCTCCAAAACCTTGGCCAATACCCCTCGAAACCCTAGCCGAAGCCCTCTCTCAAGTTGGGGAAAAGATGGAGAAAAGAATATCAAAATCGGGGCTAAATCGGCTTTAAATAGGGCTGGAGTCGGGTGACTACACGGGCGTGGATGCTCCACGCGCCCGTGAGGAATTTCCACACGGGCGTGGATAATTTCCACATGCCCGTATGGATTCTTTGTTTCTCTGGTTCCTCGGCCGGCTGTGTGCAGTGCTGCTACAGTATATGCTACAATGTTACTACAGTGTCCTACTACAGCATTCAACCTGAATAGCTTCCCAATTCCATACTTTCATCGGGGTAATGCAAACGGGCACACGTTCATGTCATGGATCACTTGCTTCTTCAATGATAAGCAAGTTGGTGGAGCTCTTGTTCTATGTGCATAAGTCGGAATGCTCGACTGTGACTGCCTTTGTGCCCCTCCAAATGGATGTGCCCACTCAAATACGAGGAGGTTGGCACACACTCTAGCATCTCACACCTGACCTATGTCTTCCTGTTTGAACCTTAGCAAGATTTCCTCCAAAATTGGTGCATTATGATCCACATTGGCCTATTTCCTTCATACTCGGCCTCACAACCCTACCTGCATAAAAGTAACATAAAAACGCACATATTAGTGTAAAAACCCGAGAAAAGTAATGGTCAACATAAGGAATGAACGCTTCGCATTCGTATCGCACAAGCACTTATCAGAATCCCTAGAGCTCATTGTAATTCTATGCGAGTGCGAGGTTGAGTGGTTATTCAATTTTTCCTCAGGGACATGTATAGAGTTGGGCATGGTTGACCTTAGATTTGGGATCATGTAATTTAGGATTTCCACGACTCATTGTTGCATCAATTAGTAAGTATAATAGAGGGTTCTTGCACTTGAAACGATTGTCCTAGGCGGATCAATATCCGGGTACCCCATCTTTATCAATTGCCTTACTTTCTCCTTTACTTGTGTCTTCTATCTTGTTGTTTTTCTTTTCGTTATTTCATATTCTGTCACACTTATCACTATTTATCTTCCACATTAATTAAGAAACAACTCAAGTGTCTTTATTCCCTACTCTCTGTGGATACGATACCCACTCATATGGAATAATTACTTCGACACCCATGCACTTGTGTTTTACACGCATATATGGACGTGTCAAATTTTCGGCGCCGTTCCCAGGGAATAGGTGTTTAGAGATACTTTTCACTTTGTTTTCTTAGATATTCATTTATTCATTCTATTTCATATTTTCTTATTCTATCATCATTCTGATTTCTTATTATTTCTTTTTGGGTGCAGCTCCAAGTTATGACCCGAGGGAACCCCTCCATACTGATTGTAGGGGATCCCAAGCTTGAACGTACACTGACAAAAAAAAGGAAAGAACATGTGCAAGAACAGTCTAATCTAGCTGATTTGGAAATAGAAGAATCTAAAAATAACTTTCTCGAGGTGTGTGATATGCTGAAAACTTCAATTATTGGGGACACAATCTACCATTGTGCGTCCCCCAATTACAGCTCAAAACTTCAAGCTGAAGCTGGAATTCATCCACATGTTGCAGCAATCCGCACAATTTAATGGTTTGGCCGATGAGGATCCGAACAGTCATATAGATAACTTTTTCGAGGTGTGTGATATGCTGAAGATAAACAGGATGACGGATGATGCCATCAAGTTGAGAGCCTTCCCATTTTCTTAAAGGGGATAGCGAAGCAGTGGCTACACTCATTACCTAGAGCCTCGATTACCACATGGGAGGAGATGGTAGAAGCTTTTCTTGCCTGATATTTCCCTCCCAGAAAATCCGCAAAGCTTAGGAATGAGATCTCATCCTTTGTACAGTTGGAATTGGAGTCCTTATTTGAGACGTGGGAAAGGTTCAAGGAGCTCCTGAGAAAGTGCCCGCAACACGGATTCCCGAAGAGTATGATTATTCAGACCTTTTACAATTGTCTGAATCCGAGTACAAGATAACTTGTGGATGCGGTAGCAGGAGGTACCTTAGGTAGCAAGACCCCCGGTGAGGCTCGTCAATGAATTGAAGAAATGGGGTTAAACAGCTACAAATGGAATGCAAGGGAGAAGAAAAAGGTGGCCGGCCTCTATGAGATAGATGCAGTAACCTCATTGGCGTCTTAAGTGGAATCATTGTGTAAGAAGTCAGATCTCCTAACTTCAAATAGAATGGCGGCCATGACTACTTGCACCGGGTGTGGTGGAGAACATGCGCCGATTGCCCGATCTCTATTGGTGATGCATCTTCGATTAAGAATGTAAATTTTGTGGGTAATGGCTTGAGGAATCAAGGAAACCCATATAGCAATACCTACAATCCGGGTTGGAAGAGTCATCCCAATTTCTCGTGGAGCAACCAAGGTCCACAAAAGGCCATAGGGCCACCAAGTTTCCAACAACAAGCCCCAAACATGGAGAACTGAGTTTCAGGTTTGGAGACCTGAATGAATGATTTGGAGAACGCTTTAACTAGGTTTGTGCAATCATCTGATATAAGGTTCTAATAACTTAAGACTACACTTCGCAACCACACCGCCTCTTTGCATAATCTTGAAAATCAAGTAGGGCAGATTGCGAAGTCCTTATCGGAAAGGCCACAAGGAAGCTTGCTGAGTAACATCGAGACCAACACTAGAGAGCATGTGAAAACGATCACTTTGAGAAGTGGTCGTAAGGTTGAGGGTAAGCTTCCGAGTGAGAAGCCAAATGAGCACGGACCCGAGGTTATAGAGGTCGAGAAGGGAGCAAGTAAAGAGAAGAAAGTGGCACCAAGAAGAAAGATCCGAGAAGCTTCATCATTCCATGTAATATTGGCAATCTAAGTGAAGAAATGGCATTGGCGGACTCAGGGGCCAGTATCAACGTCATGCCATACACCTTCTTTCAAAAGCTAGGCTTGGGCGAGCCTAGGCCTACTCGGATGGCTTTGCAATTGGCGGATCGAATGTTGAGACATCCGAGGGGCATCATCGAAGGCGTGCTTCTCAAGGTGGACAAGTAAATTTTTTCGGTTGATTTTATAGTGCTAGATGTCAATGATTATGCGGATTTACCCTTGATACTTGGGAGGTCATTCTTGTGGACTTCCAAATCCCTAATTGACATGGACAGCATCGAGCTAACTTTGAGAGTCGGAGATGCCAAGCTCACATATCGCCTTGGTGAAGACATGCGACATTCTCTTGATTTCAATGATACTTTGTATTTTCTAAATGTTACTAATGAGATTGTTGATGAATACATGTCGGAAATGTTCAATCCGGATCCATACGAAGGCTTGTTAGACCAAGAGGAGGAGAATGAAGAAGTAATGATGCTTGGTTCGACGGAAGAACTACCATCTACACCAGCGATCTTGAAGAAGGTGCTCCAGATATTGAAGAGGGCTAGGAGATGCCACCGAAAATGCTCCAAGGATGTTGGAGATGTGCGTGAACTATAGAAGTGGATGAACCATTGTTAGGCGGTCCCAAGGCCGATAATTCACCCTCTACCGTCAAGAGATTTTACTCATCATGCTTCCAAGCCATGGGTAAGATGGTAACTTTCATCTATGAGCCCCTGTGAGGTAAGATAAGGTACGTCAAGCTAAGTGACGTTAAACAAGTGCTTCTTGGGAAGCAACCCAAGTGTTTACTATTTTCATAGTTTAGTAGTTTAGTGTGCAAGAATAAAGTGTTGAGTGTTGGTGTCTTGATTTTTATATACTTGTGCTGCGATTTTATTGTGGGTTTTGAATTGTCACCGTGTGTTTTCACATGGATTTGGCAAAGTTGGGTCGTTTGAGCTATTTCTCATGTTTTTCACTGGTAAAATTTGCATATTAGGGCAGGCTCAGACCGTGTAAACATGTTCAGGAATTTTTTGCAAAGCCTATAAAATTTTCTAAGGTATCCAGAGAAAACACAAAGTCGTGTGGAATTTCCACAAACCCATGAATTTGCATTACGAGCTGATCCAGAGAAGGTACAGGGGTATGAACTCGCCCCTGTGAATGACCATGCGATTCTTGCACCCTTGTTGGTAATTTCTGCACAGGCGTGTGAATTCTTGCAGAGATTGGTAGATTATCTCGAAAGCACACAGGGGCGTGGACTCGTTCTTGTGGGTGACCTTACGAAAATCACATGGGCGTGGGTAATTTTTGCATGCCTGTGCGAATCTCTGCAGAGGAGCTCTCTCCATCCAGAGAAGACCCAGGGTCGTGCGCTTGCCCCTTTGAGTTGGGCCTGTGAATGTCCACGCCCGTGCGGAATTTTCGCACGGGCGTGCGGAACACTAAGTAAATGTTTCTCTGATGTCCAAACCAACCATAGGGGAGTGCGGTTGCCCCTATGGGACGGGCGTACGTGAGTGAGTATTTTCCCGAGACAGCACAGCATCCCATTTTCCCTCCGGTGTGACCTATCCTACCTCCACGTTCCAAGAGTTCTTTGTGGCCATAGTAGAGTGAATGGGCTAAGGGATGACATTCCACTGGGGCTTAGTTGCAAATGCAATGGAGTGAAGCGTTCATGTGATTTTAGCATCTAGAGCTTAATTGTGGCTAGGGATCTTTCACCTGGACCAAAAGGTTAGATCTCTACATAGGAATAGGGTTTATCACTTGGAATCCCTAGAGCTCATTGTAATTCTATATGAGTGCGAGGTTGAGAGGTTATTCTATCTTTTGTCCAGGACATGTATAGAGTTAGGCATAGTTGACCTTTGATTTAGGATCATGTAATTAAGGATTTCCATGACTCATTGTTGCATCAATTAGGAAGTATAATAGAGGGTTCTTGCACTTGAAATGATTGTCCTAGGCGGATTAATATTCGGGTACCCCATCTTTATCGATTGCCTTACCTTCTCTTTTACTTGTGCCTTCTATCTTGTTGTTTTTATTTTCATTATTTCATATTTTGTCCCACTTATCACTATTCATCTTCAACATTAGTTAACAAACAACTCAAGTGTTTTTATTCCCTACTCTTTGTGGATACGATACCCACTCATCTAGGATTATTACTTCTATACCCGTACACTTGTGGTTTACACGCATATATGGACGTGTCACAGCCCTCTTTCAAGTTGGGGAAAAGATGGAGAAAGGAATTTTGAAATCGGGGCTGAAATCGGCCTTAAAAAGGGTTGGAATCTGGAATCCACACGCCGATGTGTATATTTCACACGGCCTGTTTGGAATTAACGCACGGGCTTGTGGAATTTCCACACGCCCGTGTGGGTTCTCTGGATAACTCCTTCTTCGGGCGGCCTTGAACAATACCTGCTATAGTATTTTACTACGGTGTTGCTACAATGCCCTGCTATAGTACCTGCCCTTAACACTCCCGAAACCATGCTTTCATTGAGGTAACGTAAATGGGCACACGTTTATGCCATAGATCGCTTTGCTTCTTCAATGAACGGCCGCATTGGTGGACATCTTGTTACACATGCGCAAACCGGAATACTTAGAATGTAACTGCCTCTGTGCCCCTCCAAATCATTGTGCTAGGTTGAATACAAGGAGGTTGGCACACATTCTAGCATCCTGAACATGACTTATGTTTTCGCGTTTAAACCTTCGCAAGATTTCCTGCAAATGGTGCCCTCGCGATCTACATTGGCTTCTTTCTCTAAGATTCGTCTTCACAATCCTATATGCATTAAAGTAACATAAATACACACATATTAGCATTCAAACCCGATAAAAGTAATGCTCATTATAAGGAAAGAACACTTCGTATTCTTATCACACAAGCACTTATCAAACTCCACCACACTTAAGCTTTTGCTTACCCTCAAGCAAAAATTAAAACATTGTATGCATAGATAAAGGAAATATTGGAAGTGCTTAGCCTTAGGTTCACCAAAGCATACAAAGAGAGCATTCTACAAGTAAGGGAAATTTCAACACTAAATATGAAAAATCATGCTCTAGCTAAAAACTTGAACCAAAAAGGACAACGAACCCAAAATCGTGTAAGTGTGTGAACTCACTCAAGTCAACCCAAGGTATGCTCCTCAAAGTTCTAAGTATAAGGGACTTATTTTTCTGCATTAATTAACAACAAAATTTCACAAAGGGTTGTAGGTTCACACATCCTCTAAGGTAGCCCTTTCCAAAGCCGCCGCTAAGATGGCTTTCACAATTTCGAGGTGGTAGCTTTTTCTACCGGGGTGGTAGCTTTCACACATCACATGGGATAGCTTTTTCTCTCATTAGGGCATAACTAGTATCTTACTTATGAGAGTTGCTTCATCCATCATAGGCGGTACCTCTTTCCACCCAACAAGCACAACTAAACGACAAAACTATTTTGTTCTTTCTTTTAATTTTTCCATTTTTTCACAAATACAAAAGAAATAACAATAATTAGACCCTTTAACATTGAATATGAGTTTCCAAAAGAGTTTAAAAATTGAGTAGTGCAGAAGTGTCAATTGGGCA
>NW_024087864.1:0-38979 GCF_009730915.1 Dioscorea cayenensis subsp. rotundata
CAAGTTCTTTGTTCGCGCACCAGAATAGAGAACATACGAGCACTCAGATTTTTGGGTGAAGGGAAAAAGGAAGAAGAAAAGGCAAAAATTATCTTAAAAATACTGCACCCAATAAATCTGGTGCATTCGTGTCCGCACCATGCGCCTACGTGAGTTTAGAATTTCTAAGCTAATTTCCTAATCCAAACCCTGAAATTTGCACCCGCCTTGCGCCTGCGCGTAAGAAAGCATAACTACTAAAGCAAGATTAAAGGATAATGAATAGTAATATATATAAAGTGGATGAATTCCTTGTAGCTAGGCAATGTGGTACTAAACCTTTAGTAGGAATGTTTGAAACAATATGGGCCTAAAGAATATGGGCCCTCTAACAATCCCCCCCATTTCAAAATATTCAGACAGTAGGAAAGAAACGGAACAAATGAAGATAATGCATCAGAACTAGTGCCTTCTGGGCTATGAACTAATTCCTAGAATATATAAGAAGTGATTTACAGGAACTTTGGTGAAATAAAATTTCTATGAACCAGCATTCCTTGTTGTAAATCAATCATCTCATAAATCACATTACCTTCTTGAAAACTGAGCAACTCTAATCGGGTTGGCACTTTTTGGCCATGCGCCAAAAACCTGGAATTCATAAGTGCTCTAGAAAAACTTGCCTAAGTTTTTTCATAGAAAGCGGCCCCACTTTCACACTTATATAGGTGAATCCATCAGGTGTAATATTGCAATTAAATACACCATTCAAAATTGAACTATGGAATTCATTAAGAATCAAATTCATCCTTTCTACATTGCAATTACACTATACACCATAGGAAGGGATAAGAAATAAATAGTGTATCTCCAAACAACCAATGACTTGTTTTTACCGATATGAACCTATTTCTTGGATTTACCAATCACACAGGTTGGGTTACTATCATTGTTGAGTTTTTGTTATAGGCAATAATCCCATTCCCTCGATGTCTCACACACCGCTTTTTCTACCTAGTGCTTTTAGTTAAAGGATCGACTCATTTACCTCTGATCTTACATAGCTTAGTGATATCACTCCATCTTCAAGCAATTGCCTAACAATAGCAGCCATTCTATCACAATGAATTGAAACCGAAGGGGATGGTTTCTTCCAAAGGGGGACATCAGCGAGGAAATTCCTAATCCATTCTGCTTCAGTGCCTGTTTTCTCAAGTGCAACAAATTTTGACTCCATTGTTGATTTTGCTGTACAAGTTTGTTTTGAAGACTTCCAAGACATTGCAGCCCCTCCTAAAGTGAAAATAAATCCACTTGTTGACTTTGTTTCATCTGAATCTGAAATCCAGTTAGCATCACTATACCCTTCAAGATCTTTGCAGGGATAACCGAATACATTAGTCCAAAATCAATAGTTCCTTTCAAATATTTTAATATCCTGATCAGGGCAATCCAATGATCC
This sequence comes from Dioscorea cayenensis subsp. rotundata, assembly GCF_009730915.1. NCBI lineage: Eukaryota > Viridiplantae > Streptophyta > Magnoliopsida > Dioscoreales > Dioscoreaceae > Dioscorea > Dioscorea cayenensis. The sequence continues at coordinate 1,442 of NW_024087864.1, forward strand.
TTATTTGGACTATGTGTATATCCGCTCAATATGCAAACCGCATAAGCAATGTCGAGAGTGATGCAGTTCATCAAATACATTAAACTACCAATTACTTGTGCATATTCATTTTGAGAAACACTAATCCCTTTATTCTTCCTTAAATGAAAAGCACTATCATATGGAGTTGAGACAGGCTTGCAATTAAATTGATTATATTTCTTTAATACTTTTTCAACATAATTTTCTTGTGAAAGCATTATTCCATCATCTGATTTAGAAATTTTAATTCCAAGAATAAAATGTGCTTCACCCATGTCCTTCATGTCAAATTTAGATGCAAGAAAATTCTTTGTCTCAACTATTATTTCTAACGAAGTACCAAAAATAAGCATGTCATCTACATATAAACAAATTATAACACCCACACTGTTAGAAAATTTGCTGTAGATACATTTATCAGATTCATTTATAAAATAGCCATTGGAAACTAAAACATGATTAAATTTTTCATGCCATTGTTTTGGTGCTTGTTTGAGCCCATATAAAGATTTCATAAGTTTGCATACCTTATGCTTGTTGTTAGGAATCACATACCCTTCGGGTTGATCCATATAAATTTCTTCTTCGAGATCTCCATTTAAGAAAGCTGTCTTAACATCCATTTGATGAATAATTAAATTGTTAATAGCAGCTAATGCAATTAAAATTCGAATAGAAGAAATTCTAGTAACAGGAGCATAAGTATCAAAGTAGTCAATGTCTTTCTTTTGAGAATATCCTTTAGCTACTAATCTAGCTTTATATTTATCAATAGACCCATCAGGTTTAAGTTTTTTCTTAAAAATCCATTTGCAACCTATAGTTTTTGAACCAGGTGGAAGATCTACTAATTCCCAAGTATGATTAGATAAAATTGACTCTAATTCACTATTAATAGCTTATTTCCAAAACACAGCATCTATAGAAGTGATAGCTTAAGAATAAGATTGAGGATCATCCTCCACAAGAAATGTAATGAAGTCATTTCCAAAACTATGTTCTTTCCTAGTCCTTTTACTCCTTCTTAATTCAAAATCAGAAGCATTAACATTTACTGAATCAGTATTAGAAGAAATATGAGGTGAATGTGCAATGTTATCAACACATGATTTCAAAGGAAAAATATGTTCGAAAAAATCTGCATTTTTAGATTCCACAATAGTATTAGGTTCCATAATGTCACTCTTAACAACCATGAATCTATATGCAGCACTATTTAAAGCATATCCAATTAACATACAATCAAAAGTTTTGGGACCAATTTTCCTCTTTTTAGAATCAGGTAATAGTACTTTTGCTAAGCAACCCCAGACCTTAAGATATTTTAAATTAGGTGCATATCCTTTCCATAATTCAAAAGGAGTTTTTACCGGTTTTCTTAAAAGGAATTCTATTTTTGAATATGACAAGTCGATAAAAATGGCTTTCTCCCCATAAATTATTAGGAGCGCCTGAACTAATTAACATAGCATTCATCATATCCTTTAGAGTTCTATTTTTCCTTTCAGCTATTCCATTAGAAGCAGGTGAGTAAGGGGGAGTTGTCTCATGTATTATACCATGGTTTTCACAAAAGGTTTTCAAAATATTATCTTCATACTCTCCTCCTCTATCTGATCTATGTCTTTTGATTTTCTTATTTAGTTGATTCTCAACTTCAATTTTATATTTCATAAACATTTCACATGCTTCATCTTTTGATCTAAGCAAGTATAAGACAAGTATATCTAGAGTAATCATCAACAAAAGGTAATATAATATTTCTTTTCCTCCTCTAGTCATTGAATGTTTTTAAATCACCCTAAATCAGAATGAATTAAACCTAGTAATTCAGATTCCCTTTCAATAGTCTTACAACATTTTTTGGTAGATTTAGATTCTACACAAATCTCACATTTAACAATTTTATTGGAATCTGTCATGTTATGAATCAACCCTAGTTCTTTCATTCTCTTGATGTATGAAAAATTCACATGTCCCAATCTAGCATGCCATAAATCAATTGAATTCACCATGTAAGCAGAAGAGGATGCTTTATTTCCATTGTTAACATTGAGTACATTGAGAATAAATAAACTTTGACTACAATACCCCTTCCCAATGAAAAAACCGTTCTTAGACATTATTAATTTATCTGACTCAAAGGCCACTTTAATTCCACCCTTTCCAAGCAATGAGACAGATATTAGATTAGCATGAAAATCAGGGGCATGCAACACATCATTCAGAAATAAAGTCTTTCCTGAAGTAAGTTTTAGAAGTACCTTCCCTTTTCCAAGAACCGGAGAAGGAGATGAATCTCCCATGAATACTTGTTCCTCACCTTTGGCTAAAGGAATGTAGGATTGGAAAGCATTCCTATCAGCAGAAATGTGCCTTGTGGCTCCAGAATCTACAATCCGGTCTTTTGCATCCGCCACCATAAGTGCTTGAGAAACAACAGCTGATATGATATCATCATTGCCTTCTTCCGTTAGGTTAACTTTAGCAATTGTCTCCTTTGGTTCTTTCTTGAAGTGACATTGAGATGCATAATGCCCTGGTTTGCCACAAACATAAACACGCACCTTTTTCTTTTTGTTTGAAAAATTCGATTAAATTTGAAGTCATCCTTCTTTTTGTCCGTTGAATCTTTGTGCGAGCCTTTGAAATTATTTTCGGTTCCTTTGAATTTCTTGGGATTCTGTTGAAATTTCGATTTTTTTGTTTGATCCCGCTTCAATGAGATTCGCCTTGGATGAGAGTTCTTTAATCTTGTCCGCATTATCCGTTTGCCGATTCTTCTCTTGATTCGGATATGTACAATGATGTCTTCAAAAGTCATGAGTTTCCTTTTATGCTTCAAGTTGTTTTTGTAGTGTTTCCAAGATTCGGGAAGACGTTCAATGAGGAAGCTGGCGATGAATGCATCAGGTAAGATGATTTCTTCATTCTTCATATCATTGACCAGAACATGATAATCATGAATTTGTGAAGATACATCCTTGTCTTCAGTCATTTGGAAATCAGAGAAATTTCCTATTGTGTATTTCTGATTCCCGGCATCTTCAACTACGTATTTCTTATGCAGTGAATCCCAGATTTCTTTTGCTGTTTTGAGATCACAGTAGATGTCATACAATTCATTTGAGAGAGTGCTGAGGATGGTATGACGACAGATCTTGTTTCCTTTCTCGCAGATTGGCAAGGTTTCCGCATGAGCTTCTGATGTTGGGTCCGGCTTTGGTTCGGTCAAGATATGTGCGAGGTTGAACATGCCTAGCGCCGAGAACACCTTCTGTTGCCATCGTTTGAAGAACGTACCAGCGAATTGATCAATCTTCGAGACTTCAGGAAGTGACTTAGCGGTGGTCATCGCGTTAGTTCACGCACTAGAACAGAGAACATACGAGCGCTCAGATTTTTGGGTAATCTGGTGCATTCGTGTCCGCACCATGCGGCTACATGAGTTCAGAATTTCTAAGCTAATTTCCAAATCAAAACCCTGAAATTTGCACCCCCTCCCCCTGCCCCTGCGCGTAAGAGAGCATAACCACTAAAGCAAGGTTAAAGGATAATGAATAGTACTATATATAAAGTGGATGAATTCCTTGTAGCTAGGCAATGTGGTACTAAACCTTTAGTAGGAATGTTTTGAAACAATATGGGCCTAAAGAATATGGGCCCTCTAACAATATATGTACAAATTAATTATTGTATTTTTTCAATATGGTTTGGTTTAATAATTCATTATTCATTATAGATGTAGTCTCGTCGAGAAGATATTTTAAAAATAAAAGGTGGTGTAAGAATGAGGAATAAAAAAGGTTCATCTGAATGCTAATGATGGCTGTCTCCACCGCAGCTCATCTCGTCTTACAGCCGGTTTTTTTTTGTTGGCTTCTTTTGAAAGAATGCTTAATTAACTATTATGGTTTTAATAGTTTTTCCTTTCAAATTTTCCTTTCAATTTTTAGTGTGTAGATGATAATAAAAATGAGTAATAAGCCTCAATTAATAATCTCTTTTATTTTTCCTCTTATATGTTGTCATGTGTTATTGTAAAAAGGATAATTTCTTAAAAATCTTCTTTTCTTCTTTTAATTCTACCTTCTTTCATTTCTGGTATTTTTGGCTTTTGTATGTGAACAATAATAGCTCACTTAATGAGTAATTTGAAATTCAAGTCAAATTTATTCTGTAATTCTTCATCATTTGAGCTTGCTTGTGTTTTACATCTTGAATTCTTATATAAACATAATTGAAGTAAATATTTGCGACAAGTAAATATGAGACAAGTAAATATATTTAAATTCTTACTTAATGAATTCTTATTAAAATGTGAGACAAGTAAATATTTGCGACACATCAAATCTCCTAAAATTATATTTAAATTCTATATATATATATACATATACATATGCATATATGAGATGTTGGAGAAAAGCTTTAATAGGATCATAAAACATAATTGAAGCATCAATAAGTTTATATAGTTCATTGGTGAGAAGTAAATAAAAATATTATATGAAAATTTTATTTGTTTATAATATGCAAATTTTAATTTGTAACATAAATGATCCACCACATGTTGCCTACAATTGTATGAAAACTTAGGGCTATAGAATAATAAAGGATAAAAGGTTAATTTTTACTAACAACATAAACTTTATGTGTGACTCTTTCTTCTAGAGATTTTTAATTTCACCATATGTATCACCTTGGCTTATTGGGCTAGTTCAAACATAAATCATTCTCCACATGTTGCCTACAATTGTATGAAAGCTTAAGGGTGTCAAAAATCAACATGTAATTTTTATGAACATTAACTTTATTGGTGACTCTTTCTTCTAAAGATAAATTTCTTTTTCTTTTAAAAAAAATTCTCTATATATCACGCTGACTTATTGGGTCAATTCAAACTATTGAATATAATTTTTAAAAATTGATCTTTATCTTAAATAAAGACTTGAAAATATTTTTATTTCCTCTAATACTTCAAAATATTTTTATATAATTGTTTTATTCTCAATTGTACATGTTTTTACTTTATTATATGTTATTTTATAGACATACATTAATAAGAAAAACTTTAGTGAAGGAAAAATAATATCAACACTTGTTTGTTTATTTAAACATCATAAGTTTAAATTTAATTTAGAAAAAAAATTATTATTGGAGGTTTGAATATGTAAAAATAAGTTGATATCATCCATTAAAACTTACACATAATAAGTATTGCATGAAAGCCATGCAAACCATGCAATTTTATCCCAAAGCTTATCCAAACATGTCAAAAAAAAAATAGAATATATATCTTACTTTCTTCGGTCTTATTTACTTGTCTCATTTTAGAAGCTTTCTTTGGTTTTTTTATATGTCCATTTTAAAAATATATGAAGTATTAAATAGTTTTTCAATTTTACCCTTTCGTTTTAATATACTATATTTTTGAATATTTTTTTGAAAAACTAAAACACTATATGTTGGGAGAGAATAAAACATACAATTAAATTATAAAGAGAAATTGATGAAATCTTGATAAGTTTTAAATGGGGAAAATTTTGGAAAGTTAAAACCTTTTTTTTTTAATTTAAGGCAACAATTAAATTTAATCGGCTTTCTTAATGGGTGTAAATCGGTTAAAATCTACAAGTAATAAGAACCGGGTATATTTTTTTGGGTGGTCACCTAACTTTAGTCTTACCTCAAATCGGTCACCAAATTTTAATTTGAATCAATTTGGTCATTTTTCTTTAATTTAGTTACACCTGGAAAGTCACTGCCCAATTTCTCGATCCCCTTTACTTATGTGGCAGTCGGAGAAATCCATGCATCCTCTCCATGTCAGCAATGGGTGGACACGTCAACAACTAATACCACAACACTTTAATTGGGTCACATCAGCTTCCTCTTCTTCCCCATTTCACCACATACCTTGAAAGATAACCACAGCCTGATAATCAAAATTGTAGACTTTGTTATCAAAAGCAATGCAATCTTCCTCATAGCAGCTTTCTCATCCACACACCTCCTCCTAAGCAACTCCACAAAACATGAATTATGGAAAGCTACCACTTCAATTTGTTAAGCTTATTAGCATCCATGGAGAACACACCAATCACCTATGCCATGTTGGCCAATGTCTATGCTTGAATTGCTCATATAGAATTTGAACATCGGCTCACCAATGCCTCCAAACAATTCATTACCCAATCATCCTCAAACTAACTAGAATTATTTTATCCAATCAAACTAAAAATACTAAAAAAAAAACAGGGAATAAAATCTAAAGATTTGAATCACTGATCACAAAAAGCAAAGCAAGGATTTGAAGGTAGTCTACGAACACCTCTCCAAACTTCATTCGCACACTGGAAAAGGAGAAACAACAATGGTGGATTGATTAATAGAGAAAGGAAAGGAAGCAAAACCCTAAAAAAAGGTAAATGGAGAAGAGGAGAAAAAATGGGGAAGAAAATGAAGCTGATGTGACCATCCATTTAAAGTGATGTGGCATTAGTTATTGACATGTCTACCCATTGCTGACATGGAGGTTCCAACTAATCATATTGATCTGGCAGAGAGAGGATGAATGGGATGGCACATAAGCAAAGGGATCAAAAAAATTAGATAGTAACTTATCGGTGTATCTAAATTAAAGAAAGGTGATCAAATTGATTCAAATTGAAATTTAGTAACCAATTTGAGATAAGATTAAAGTTAGGTGACCACCCAAAAAATTTACCCAATAAGAACCGGATGGAGTAAATATTTTTCATTTATTAGCCATGTCATGACCAGAGGAAATTTCATGACCAGAGGAAATTGAAATTTATGTTACAAAGAACATGAGAATTCCTAATTTCCTGAGTAAATATATTTCAAAAAATTAAAAAAATTAAATAAATATGGTGAGATAATTTTCATATGGTGATAAAAAAAATCTAAACAATTTAGATGAGCAATAACATGAGATTCAAACAAATTAAAAATAAATAACGAAAACCAAGGGGTAATTTGGAATTATTGCCAATTCATGTCTTTTGTTTTTAATTTCATTTGTTGGGAAAAAAAATTTAATAAAAACATGTTTCCATCTTGTTTTTATTTTAAAAAATTTTGGCAATAATCCTCGTGTTTCCAAAAAACTAGAAAACAACATTTTTGTATTTTTCAATTTTTTTAAAACTTTTTCAAAACTCCTCGCTTCTATCACTCACCCCCTCTCTCTCCTCTTTTGGTTTTTTATTTTAAATTTTTTAAAAATATCAATATTTTTTTACCAATTAATATCAATCATCTTAAAAAATATTCTTTTTTAAAAATATTTATTAAAATTTAGTATTTGGCATGCTGATATTTTCAAATTTATTTGTTAGGCATTAAAAATTATAATTTATAAAAAAATATTTGTGAAAATTATTGTTTGAGCCTATCATTTTTATAAAATAGGATATACCATATAAATAAATGTCCATATATATTAAAAAATTATTTATAAAAATTTATTGTTTGAGCTATTATTTATAAATTAGTAATAATATTATTTGTATAATATTAATAATATTATGTAAATAATAAATATTGTTATTAAACTAATACTATAATCAATCATTTTTATATATTTTTATATTTTTATATTATTATTATTATCTTACAAAATTATATTATTATTAATATATTAAAAAATGAAAAATAATATGAGAGATTTAATTCCAATTTAAAAGGATATTATGGTAATTTATGAATTTGATGAAGGGCAATTTGGTACTTTCATAGGGATTTAGAATTTAAAATTTTTGTTGAATAGTTTTACCTCTTCAAAAGACCCAAATTTGGATGGGTGACATGTTAGGGGTTTGGAGGGGTGAACCATTGCTCCAAACTCCTCTTTACTCTCCCAACAAAACAACCATCACTCTCCCTCACCCCCTTGCTACTAGGCCTGTCAATTCGGGCTTGACCCGCCGGGCCAGCCCACACCGCCAACAAAAATAGGTGGGTTGGGTTGGCCTTATCTAGGCCCATTTAGAGGCGGGCCTATGCGGGCCAACCCCTATTGGCCACAGGTTGGGGCGGGCTAGCCCGCGGCCCACCCTTAAGTTATTAGTTTTTAACTTTTGTTATATATATATATATATATATGTATATATATTAATATATTTAATATATAATTTTTTGTATCTTTTTGATCCGCTGACCTCCTAGATCTGAGATCTCTTTACCTCGCCCTTTTCACCATCCCTATCATCTTCCTCCAAGGCTCCAAACGTCAGTGCGACGGTGACGCCCTCAGGATTGAAAAATGTGCATTCCTCTAAACACCAGTGATGCCCTCCTCGGCTCCTTCTCATATTCTCCAATATCTTCCTCTCTCATTGTCTCCAAACCCTAAGGTTTGCTAGAGATTCAGAGAATCAGAGATCCATCTGTCTACAATCTTAATTGAGGTAATCCCCCTCTTGTTATCTCTCTTTTCATCAAAGTATGAATAAGAACATCAAGAAATCATAATTTTGTTAGGTACCCAAGCTGACATGGGATTTAGGTTTCTTTGCTTTCGTTTTTACAACATTGATTCTGAAAGACTGTTGATGCAAAAGAACTATCCATATCATCTAGTATCTGAGGAGTGAGGACAAAGTAACAAGCTTTCTTTGAATCTCTGATGGATCTCCATGCGTTAGTACTTTATATATCTGTGTTTATTTATTTTATGAGAATCATTGTAGTTGAGGAAATCTGGCTACATTGAGAATCTGGCCGTATGGTTTAGTTTTAACATTTCAATGATACCTTACTGAGTCTTTAAGAAAAGCTAAAGCACTCACTATTGCTGGTTGTTACTTATCTGAAGAATGCTTTAATAATTTTGTCTTGACAAACAAAAACTAGATTGTCATGAATGCTCAATGCAATGTTTTAATCACATATTAAACTTTATTTAGTCCAAATGGTGGCTCCATTTAAGAGCTTGCTAAGTCAGTTGAACCAATAATGCAAGGAAACTTTATTTAGTCCAATCTTGTTTGATTGCCATTTATGTGAACTGTTTTTAGACATGGTCCATATGGATCATATTTTTAATATAAATTTGTTCAATCATTTGAGCCCATTTATATAAAATTTTTAATATAAAATTGTTCAATCAAGAAACTGTAATGTGGCTTTATTAAGCTTTTTGATTGGATTGCACATGTAATCCGATTTTTCTTATGTTTTTATACATATGTGTAGAAAAAAAAACCATGAAATCTACCTCTTTGAATCAAAGTGTGAACCTAGATGAAGAAGAATTAGAAAACACTAATTCTTGTAAGGAGTCAAAGTAAAGGGGCGGCTCAAGATGGCACACAAAATAGCAAAATGTAAGGGTTCTAAGAAAGAATAAAAATGTGGGGGTAAAAAGTATGGAACTTCTTCATTGAGGCGCCACAGGGATAATTGCAAAAAGTTAAAGTTCACTGGCATATGAAAGATGTTTTTTGATCATAAAGGGAAGATAAGGTCTAAGAAAATAGACCAAAAAATTGCACGTGACTTATTAGCTGATGCAGTTATAAAACATGATTTGCCATTTTCATTTGTTGAATATGATGGCATTAGAGCTTGGATGAAATATGTAAATCTGGATGGTGCTTGCATTTCTAGAAATACCCTTGTTTCTGCTATTACAAGAATATATACGAGGGAGAAAGAGAAATTTTAAGTATGTTTTGAGTAATATTCAAAACAGAATTTGTTTAACTTCAGATGTGTGGGCTGCATGCACTAGTAAGGGCTACATTTGCTTAACAGGGCATTTTATTGATGAAAATTGGAAATTGCACAGTAAAATTCTTAACTTTACTGTAATGCCTCCTCCACACTCTGGAGTTGAATTAGCTGCAAAGTTATTTGCATTTTTGAAAGAATGGGGAATTGAGAAAAAATTCTTTTCTTTTACATTGTATAATGCATCTAACAATGACAATATGCAAAATATTCTGAAAAGAGCAGCTACATGATAGTTTGTTGTGTAATGGTGATTTTTTTCATATTCATTGTTCTGCTCACATATTGAATCTCATTGTGCAAAAAAGTTTGAAAGTAGCTAGTGATGCTTTGCATAAATCAGAGAATCTATCAAATATGTGAAAGGTTCAGAGAGCATAATGAAAAAAATTGAAGAATGTGTGGAGGCAGTTGGCAACATCGACACTAATACTAGCTTGCGATTGGATGTGTCCACCTGTTGGAATTTGACATATTTGATGTTGGGCAGTGTCATTAAATATAAAAAGGTATTTTTTTCTCTTCAATTAAATGATAGAAATTATAAGTATTGCCATTCATATGAAGAATGAAAACGAGGAGAGAAAATATATGAGTTCTTGGAGTCATTTTATGATACTACCAACTTGATCTCGGGTTCTTCTTATTCTACATCAAACTTGCATTTTTTTGCAAGTTAGGAAGATTGAGGTTTTATTAAAAGAAAATTTGTCAAGTGAAGATGTGTAGAAGGATGAAAGAAAAATTTGATAAATATTGGAGACAATATAGTGTGGTGTTTGCATTTGGAGCTATTATTGACCCACGGATTAAGTTGCCGATGTTGGAGTATTTTTATGTAAAACTTGAGAGTGATCATACTAAATGCCATAGGACAGTGTCACTTGTGAAGACAAAGTTATACAGGCTTTTTGAGCATTATTCTAATGCTAGTAAGTCAAGTCTTTCACAACCACAACATTCTTCTATCATTGCACCTACATCTACATAAGGTGGTGGAGGAATTAAAAGTAAGGGCAAAAGAATCTTTGATGTAAGTATTCTAACACTTTCTTTCTTTTCTTTCTTTCTTTTTTTTCATTTCTCTAATTTGTTTATATTTTTTATGATAACATATGTTAATTGTTAATTGTAGGAAATTAAAGCATTTGAGAGCCAATCAATTACAAATGCGGAGAAATCTCAATTGGATCTTTATTTGGAGGAGCCAAAGCTTGAATTTTCATACTATGAAGATTTGGATGTGTTAGAGTATTGGAAGAATCATAAGACTAGGTTTCCAATCCTTGCATTAATGGCAAGTGATGTCTTAGCAATTCCAATAACAACAGTTGCATCTGAATCAGCTTTTTCTATTGGTGCTCATGTGCTCACCAAGTATAGAAGTTGTACCCTTCCTGAAAAAGTGCAAGCTCTCATTTGCGCTCGTAGTTGGTTGCATGCCTATAATATTGATAATTTACTTACAAATTATTTAATTTAAACTTTTCATTTAGTTGAAATCTTGAAATAATGGTTTATCTTAAATTTAATTTTTAACTAATCTTTGTACTTGGGCTTTTTTATGTAGATAATGAAGATGGAGCAAATATTAAATCAACTATATCCTGTGAGGGATCAAATATTTTTGAAGTTATTGATGAAGATAAAAGGGAAGGAGGAGATGGAGAAGAGGAAGATATTAATGATTTAATGGTTGATGAATTTTAAATTTGTAATGAATTTTATTATTGTATGTCTTAAGAAGGAGAGGAAGATTGAAGAACTATGAAATAGATTTTTATCTTATGATTGAACTTTTTTTTATTGTTGATGGGAAGATTTTAAATTTTTAATGAACTTCATTGTAATTGTAATGAATAATTTTATCTTATGTCTAGTTTTTTTTTTTAATTATTATTATTATTTTTTTAGAATCATTAGATGCCATGTCCCATGTTAAATGTAAAATGTATTAACAGGTTTAAGTAAAAAGTATAAAATATAATATATTTTTTAATTTTTTTTATATTTTTGGTGAGTTGGCCCGTTTAGCTCGTAACCCAAAGTGGGTCGGGTTGGGTTGGCACTTTGCCACCCCACCAAAATGGCAGGCTGCGGGCCGGCCCGCTCCGCCAACCAAAATTGACAGGCCTACTTGCTACCTCTCCAAAATCCCCCAACTAAACAAGGGGTAAGTAAGTTACAACAAATTGCTCGTGTTAGAAATGCAATTGTAACGAGGTTATTGGAAGATTATCAATATATATACATTTTTTTTTGTTTCAAATACTGTAATTTTTCTAACATATTTTTTTTACCCATACAATACCACTCTCATGTTATCAATTTTGTTTAATAATACAATCAAGTGAACTAATATGAAAAATAAACTTTTATAAAAAAAATATGAAAAATACTAATTTGAAAAAAAAATGATAGGAAAAACGTTACTATCCAAATGTGTTTTATATTTTTAACTTTTTAAAATATATAATAAATAATATATCCAAACATGCTTTTGTTTTCATAAAATTGGCAACAAAGAAAAACAAATCTAAAGAAAAAAAAATGCCAAAGGAGTCCTAAAACTTTGATTTTAAAATAAAACATTTTTATTTATTTCAATTATAAAATGTTAACTATTTACCATGGTTTCCATATGATTCATTCTTACTTTCCACACATGTTGTTCATTTCTACTCATTTAAATTTATGGTATTCAAATATGATAAATTTCAAAAATATTGTTTTAAATTCTTGATTAGTAGAGATTGGAGAAAACCAATAACAACTAGCCATGTATAGAACATTTACATAATAAGTGTTTTTATCATTAAAAATTAAATTATTTATTTAATATTTATAGATCTTAATAAGAACCTCAAAGTCTAGGTGAAATAATCATCCATTTTATTAAATTTTGATACAAAGAGTATAAAAAAAACTAGCAAATTTTCATAAAAAAGAATGATAATTGAAAACCATATATATATATATATATATATATATATATATATAGATATATATATATATGTTATTATTTTTTTGATAACTTTTTGAATAGCCATTTCGAGTGTTTAATGGAAAAAAAACTATAAAAATATTTATTGATTACAATTTTTTGATAAATATAAAAACATTAAAAAGTGAAATTGGAAAGAGGAAAATTAAATAGTTAATGATCATCTAAAATAATTATAACATAATTAATTTGTTTTTAAATATTAATTAGTATTATCTTTTGAGTGTATTTTTGTGAATTTAATGTTGGAATGATGTTGAATCAAGCTAATTTTGTAAGTTTTTATTGATTAAAAAAATTGTGTGATTTGTGTCTTAAACCCAGGCAAGTGATGCTAATCATTGAATCATATCTTAAAATCCAGTTTAAACTTATTAATATATATATATATATATATATTAGATATTTTATTGTTTACTCATATGAGAGTTTTAAACCCGGGCAAGAGCTATGGTAATCATTCAATTATGTCTTAAACCCACTCTAATCATTAGATATTTTTATTGTTTACTCATATGAGAGTTTTAAACCTGGCCAAGCTATGCTAATCATTTAATTATATCTTAAACCCACTCTAAACATATTGAACTATATATATATACATTAGATATTTTTCTTTATTACTCATATGAGAGTTTTGAAATTCATGTTATTCAGAATGATTATGGATAAAAAGAATAACATAATTTATGGTTAATTATTATTTTTTAAAATATGGTTAGGTACTTTCCATAAATGAAGGGGGTTAAAAAGGTTTTAAATTTAAAAGGAATTATAAATTGAAATTAAAAATATACAATTTCTTTAAAAATTTTAAAAATTAAATTTGAAGAAAAGAAAATTCAATTCATCATATCTCACCTCAAGAGAATCGTACTAGAGTCTCAACATACTGTTATTTATTTTAATTTAGAAAACATGATAATTATTTATCATAGCATCCATATGATTTATGGTTATTTATTCTCCATGTATCCGGTCTAATTTTTATTTATTTAAATTTATGGTGTTTACAATATGTTAAAGGTGGAAAACATTACATTTAAATTCTTGTTGTTTTATGTAAAAGATTTTGAGATGTTGGAGAAAACTTATATATTACATTGAACCATTATAAATGTATTAATAACTTCATAGCATTTTCAAGATAAATCTTTAGTCTTTTTATATTGTTGTTTATTAAGCTTTATATTTATATTGTTTATTAAGCTTTATAAGTACTTGTTAGGAATTATCATATTTTTAATATAGTTTAGTTTAATAATTTATTGTTCATATTGTTTATTAAGCTTTATAAGTACTTGTTAGGAATTATCCGTTTGTTTTTTTGATGGGAATATGTACTAAGTCTCAAAGAGTCACATAATTAATAATTATTTTTGTTATTTTAGTTTCTCTAATATGTTGTGTATGTTACAGTAAATAGGATTTCTTTAGAATTTTCTTTTCTTCTTCTCTCATCCTATTTCTTTATTCCTTTCCTTGCGTTTCTCCAATGATGTACATCAGGAGAAAATAATTCAAAATTAAAAAAAAAATGGCTAATATTTCAGTTCTAGCTTTAGTTTTTTTGAACTATCACTATCTTGATTATGCACATTCTCCTTTCAATATAAATAAAGCTAACTATTCTAATCATGTTAAAAATATATATGCTCGACTCATAACAGAGTAGAAAGATTTCTTCTTGTCCTTTAAAGCTAGTAAAGTATATACATCACCAATTATATAAATATAATATAACGGAAGATTTTATTCCTCCCACCTTCAAACTTGGCCAAGTACTGTCATATATATATTTTGAAAAAAAATTGAAGTTCTAAGTTTTTGTTTGATTGTATTAATTGCTAGTGAGCCACCAACCTCGTTTGATGACACGAGACAAGACAAGCTTATAATTCCACTTTTTAGTTATATACACTCTCAAATTTAGCATGAGTTTCAACTATGTGTCAAGTAATTTCTCAGAGGGTAATAATAACATCTCTTGCTCCATTCATAATGAGATCAGAAATCTTGAGCATCTGAACTAAATTCATTTTGCAAGCAATAGCATAAATGATTCTATTCCTTCTGGCATAGGTAACATAAACATGCTCTATGGGTTGTGCCCTTTCTACAATGAGATCTCTGGAAACATAACTAATGAGAAAGGAAAACTTGTGATCTTAGTGCAATTGCAATAGATGAGAATCAAATAACAGTGTAGTAGTGTACATACCTCATGGCATTGGAAATTTGAAAGCTCCAAAAGATTTGCAGTGTCCCATTTCAAGAAGTTTGAAAACTCTACAAACTTAATCAGAGTCTGACATGAAAGAAATCGATTCACTGGAGATATCTCCGAAAGCTTTGGGGTTCATCCACATTTACAGTACATGGATATACGCTTTAACAAAATATCTGGCATCTTATTGTCGTATTCAGCAGAATGTCTTAATTTTCCAAGTATCAAGTTCCCATGGAAGTACACCTTCTGAGTTCAGGCAAATACCAAGATCGCAAGGGAATTGAGCAGGTTATCATCCATGTATTCTATCGACACTTAGGATCAATGCGACAAGATTTTGAGGATTTCTTTTTCACTCTGATGTTTGGACTTGTCAAGTAAAAATATTCATGGATAACTAAGAACACAAGTTGGAAAACTGCGTTGAACTACATTCCTTGAACTGAAGCAGGAATAACTGAGAGGAGATATCCAATTTCAAGCTGCCAATTTAAATTTGAAGGAATTACTAGACTTGAGCAGCAATTCATCCACTGCATATGTACAATGACAACTTAACAAATCACCAGACTTATTAGAACTATTTCTCTATCACAATCAGTTTCTAGGCCACATTCTGTCCTCTTTTCTTTACATGATAAGCTTGATTTCAAAAGATCTGTCTTACAATTTTCTACAATACAATTTTCTACAAGGTCCAATACCTGAAAGCTATTTCTTTCAGAAAGCTCCGCTTGCATGGGTTAATAACAACAAATGCTTTTGTGGTTGAGTACAAGAGTTGCTTGTGTGCTTTCCTCTCTGATGAAAACCATTGTTTCAAGCAAGTAGCAAAAAATAGTCCCTTCTGCCTCTGCTCTCCTCTGCCTCTGCTCTCCTTTTCCTTCCCCCTCTTTCTATGGCAAGCGGGGGGGTCAAATCCTCCGACCTTTCCACCGTCCGCCCCCGCTCGCTCAACCCCCCTCTCATGGGCTCAAATTGCATCCAAACTCTCCACTACTCAAGAAAATTCTCCGCTTCATAACCCCGCAGTCCTTAATAAACTCAAAGAGAACACTTCAGAGTTCGTCAAGCTTGATAGCGATACTCTGAATCGAGCTCGTCTTCGATTTCAGTACTCTCTTTTCGGCAAGTTTTTCGAAAAGCCTCCTGCTTTTGAACAAGTTAAGAACATTCTTCTGAAGAAATGGGAAAATATTGGGGAAATCCTTATCTCAGACGTTCCGAATGGCTTAATCAATCTGTGTTGCAGCGTCTTCTCTCTGAGGGTCCTTGGACCATTAATGGCATTATTCTCCAACTGTCTCCTTGGCGGCCGTTTTTCGAGCCTACTTTCACCAAACTAACGACGGCAGCGATTTGGATCCAACTCCACAATTTACCCATTGAATTTTGGAGCGGCGACACCCTTGAAACTATTACTGGCCATCTGGGCAAACTCCTGAAAATTGATGAGCTTACCCTGTCCCTAACTCGTACCAAGTATGCCAGAGTTTGCATAGAATTGGATCTTTCCAAACCACTTAGCAAGGGCTTCTGGCTTGGAGATGATCTCTATCGAGTTTTCATTGTTGTTCAATACGAACGTCTTCCTACCTTCTGTTATACCTGTGGCGTGATCGGGAATGGATCCAACTCTTGCAGCCGCGCGCCAGTAATCGGAAATGTAAATGCCTCGCAGTCCTCTCGTTCTCAACGAGGGAAGGAGGTAAGGCATGAGCATTCTCCCTTGGTTGCTGATGTTGGTGCAGGTGATATTAGTGCCTCTTCTCTCCCGGCTAGTGTTTATGAGGCTCCGGTGAATTCTACGACCTCCGTGGTCGATTCGGACTTTGGGCCTTGGTTACTAGTCTCTCGCCGGCGAGGTCCTTCCCGATCCCGCGGCGGTAGTGCTCGCACTCCCACCGTGGCTGAGGGTTCGGCAGCCGTGCCGAGACATGACATTCAGTCCTCCCGAGGCGCTTCTATTCATAGCTTACCTGGCGGGCTGCGAGGTGGCGCTAGTGGGCGGCGTCATAATTCCAATGCCACTTCGCACGTCCCCCCGTGCATGGTTGCTTCTGGTCCTCTTGACAGCTCTGACATTGCCTCTTTACCCGTTACACTGCCACAGGCTTCTGGGGACTCTGAATCGCACCCTTCCAATGTGCATCGGGACTCCCTTTCTCCCCCCTGACCAGCCCCCTCCTGTCATTTCCCACACCCATTTGGAGATAACCTCTCCACTCACTCAACCTCTAATTCCCTATCCCAAGACATTTGTGCTGTTGGATCGTAGGCATCGGTCTCCCCCTCCTGTCCTTTTGTCTTCCATTACTGAAAACTCTACTCTCAACGATGCAAACCCTAACCCGGAGCACTCCATGATCGTTGGTCGGGTCTCTGCTGCCCTGGATGATGGTACTATGGAAGTGAAAAACTAGTATGCCCTACAAAGCCAATTTTAGCTATTGTTTAATAATAAAATAGTTTTACTTCATTGCATGCATAATTATGGGTATTGTATTATTCATGTTTGATGATATATTACTATGGGCTTGCATTGTATAGATTTCAAGTTAATGATAGAGATCATTAAAGTGAGACATGATTATCTATGTTCCTTGCAACCTAAAATAATTCACAACCTATGAGATAAAATATGATTTTGTATTCATTATTGGTTGTCACATGTTGTACTACTATATGTGATAGAGTGGTATGTCTCAGCCACTAGAGTGGAGACTCTTAGTAGCATTATGGATATTTGTAGTTGACAAATATTGAACTGGACCATACAGAACTCTTAGACCAAATATTGTCATAGAACAAAAGAGTTATTTTGTTACATAAAGTCCTTATTACCTGAGGATGTTATTAAATCTTATGTATAAGTTATATTACTTTGATAGTGTCCACCGGTGATGCTAATTACAGGCTATATACGGACACGTTGGGTTATATAATAAATACATGAAGATTTGTAGTCATCCAAGATGGGATATATCACTCCTATTGTAGGAGAGAATATTCTAGATTGTGTTTCTTATGTGTTGGATAAAAATCCGGCCGGTTAATTTTTGAAAGTATTTTATTATATATAAAATATATATTATTATATATTTTTCTTAAATTGTTTTTATGTCCAATAGTGTAAAGAAACACACATATAAGTGGAGATTGACAGTGCCATTGGTGGTTTAAATATCCCACTTATATGGAATATTTATTGATAGAGGGACTAATATGTAAAATATTATATTGGGGTCTCACATATGAATATCTCTAATCTTTGGATTAAATTGCAATTTGTTAATGGACATGATTGTGATTATAAAATTAGTATGGACTAGTTTGCTAAAGATGTAGTGATCCCAAACGGGTCCACGCTACATGTTCTAACCTTATCCGAATATATACTCCCTATAAATATGTGATATGAGATGGGGTTTTTGAATTAATGAATTTGTGATTGCCATCAAAAGACGGCTACGGGAAAAACCCTAATATTCACATTAGTTGCTTGGAGCAAAAGAAGCCATTACTTCTTCCGAATCAAGGGTGAAAAGTTCGAGAACATTGCGTGTGTGCGTTGGAGGATTTTGCCCTTGTGAAATCTCTGTGAGGTAACCCTGATCTTTCACATATATTCATGTGTTCATGTGATCGATCCTTGATAATTAATCAATTGTTGATTAAATATCAATTAATTGTAATTGATAGTCCTAATTTGATTAGAACGATTTTTCTAACCCTAATTTGATTAGATCGATGATTACTAACAGGAAGAAGACAGCGGCTATGATGATGAGGTTTCTAAGGACTCAGATGATCAAATGTCTGAAGAAGAAGAACCTGACGATCATATGACCCTAGACCAGTATCAGGAGGAAGCCCGGCGAGTTGCTCTCATTCGCAAGGGTGCTATCCTAGATGTCGAATCCCAAAAGAAGGGACGTTTGGAGATGGGTGAACCCAGTAATCCCTGACTTCGTCTTCACTTATATATCCTTTTTCAGGGAGTTATCTATTTCTCTCTTGACTTTTTTCTATGAGTGCTAAAAAAATTTGTTGCTGGAATTGTAGGGGCTTCTCGTCCTGAGAAACCCTTACTTGCATCCTTCGTCTTATTCGCCAAAATGATATTGCTATATTATGCCTCGTTGAAACCAGAGCTAACTCTGATCGGCTTGGTAAGTTTTGCTCTAAACTCTCTAGGTCCTGGGATTGGGCTTCCATCCTTGCTGAGGGCTACTCTGATGGGAAAGGAAGAAACACACTTCAATTGAAGTTGGTCAACAGGTTAATGCACAGATATACTCAATATGGAACTTTGATGGGAAAGGAGCATACGAAGAGATCATAGAATCAAGCCACAGAGGATTTTAATGAAAAATACCACATCTGGGCTGGATCTAGTACTACAGTCCACAATTGATTTTAACATCTGGAGAGAAAATAATCAAGACTTTGCCAATTGACTTACTCAAGGGACTATTTTTTAACAGACATCTGCAAGTGTTAAGAGATTAGAAAACCAAATTATCTGTCAGACGATAAGTCATTTAGGTAAAATTGAAGAAATCATTTTCACCATTTAGAACATCTTGCAAACTTTCTTGATGTTTAGGGGCTTAATCAGGAAGCAGTTCTCTTGGATACCCAGGATGCAAAACAACAAGTAATGAATAGTACAACACACATTTCATACTTACTCCATGAAAGAGCACATACAAAGAAAGTATTGCTACAGGACTTGGATAGTTTTATGGATGTCAAATGTCATAACCTAGTAAGAAAATTTTAATTGTAACTTATTTCGCCATTATCTTTTAACACATTTCTATTACTCCATCTCTTGTCCATAAATTAGTAGTAGATCAAACAAAAACAAAACGTCCCAAAGGCTCACTATACCACCTGAAGTAAGAATTTTAGAAATTTCTAAGCAAATGTTGTGTTATAAATTAAACTAGTAATTAAAACAACACCCCACCAAATCCCTTTCCACCAAGAGATTGTTAGAGCCAAAGCAAATTTGAAAGAGCAACACTAATCTAAGGATAAAGGTATCATTTTTCAGACCAACTGCAAGATTATACAATAAAAATGATGCAAAGTTTCAAATTTCACAAATCATTAGCTAAACATTTCATTGTTTAAGGCTTTGAGCAAGCACAGATTATAAATTAACAGAGAAAGCATCACCATGAAAGGCAATGGAAGATTTAACAAAAAAAGTAGGTGTTTACATCTGGTGTTTATATCTTATTTATTATGCTTACCACGCTTACCTTAACTTGGCCACGAGCAGAGAAAGATTCAATGGTTTTGTAGTAATCCGCAATGAAATCAACCATTTGATGACCATACTCCCTCAGTTCCTCAAGGTCCATTGGTTTCAAAGTTCCGTTAATTATCCCTTTGAACCAAAAACATTAAAAAAGAAAGGAAACACATCAAGAGAACACAAAACAATCAACACAACAACAATAAAGAATTGAAAGAGGATGCAAAAGAGAGCTCATATTGGAAAAGGAAGGACTTTGTTCAGTGCTTCTATGAAAATGAAAGAGAAGAGGCTTTTTCTATTTTGGATATTTTGTGGATACACCCTCTTTTCTTCATAATTATATTGCGTCCCCCGATCAAAAGAGAAAAAAATTTATGAAAATTTCCAAGAGGCCATCTAGAAGTAGATCTCGATGTATTTGTGTCCGTTCAATACACATCGGACGGCTGAGAGCTCTCCCGCGCAGTTCAAAACCCACCCCCAAATTCAATAAGGATTAGAGCGACGACAATGGAGGGAAGCGAGGCGAGGCCGTCTTCGATGCTTGAGATCTCAACCCCCAGCGCTTCATCAAAGAGGTCCTCAACGCCGCCGACGATCTCCTCGATGGCGCCTTCCAGTTCTGTTGCCTCCAGTTACGAATGATCTCCCCACATGATCTATTGATCTCTCTGTAACTCTTCTTAACTCTAGTGTCTGTACTTTTTGGATTTCTCAGGCAGGCTTCAATCATCACGGGATGTGGGGTGAAGCAATCTGATGAGCTTGCCAAGGTATAAAGTCCTCATCTTTGCCGCATTATTCATCAATTTTGTAGTTTTGTGGATGATTTAGTGTTTTGTTTGTGATTGTCTGGAATGTGTGGTTATTTTCAAGGATTATGAACGATTGATGATCAGAGTGTTTAGCATCATTTGTTAGGCCTTAATGATAGATAATTGTGGTGTTATACTCAATCTAAGATGGATGAGAGGTGCAATTCATTATGCTGATGATCTATAGATTGAAACGACAAACAATGGTATTTGATTCTCAAAACGTTTTTCTCAGCAAGTTGAGGGTTTTTATTTGGGGGAACAAGTGATCAATCGTCTCGCTGAGCTTTGTATTTGAAAATTAAGTAAGATGGTTCCTGCTTGAAGGAATTTAACCAAAGGTGCTAGTTTGTAGGGCAGCCTTGAGTTGGGACAAGCTATGAATGGAGGACAAAAACATTCACCAAACCATAGGTTCTTCAAGCTGTTCTTTAGGCCTTTGTTTGTGGTTGGTGAAAATGATGTATGGAAGAAACACAAAAAGAAAAACCTAAAGCTCTATGAAAGTGGGACTTAAAATAGTTTGAATAAGTTATTATTATGGTTTTCACAACCACCATTTGGTTATCATTTCTGGATTCTTAGGTTTGTACATTTTCCCTTTTTTTTTTGGTGTCAAATTTCAGCATAATGGGATTTTCAATACTTTCTGTTGAATACTTCACAATCAAGGCTTGTTGTTCACCTTGAAAATAAAAGGGTAACATTCAAAGTCTCACACTCAACTTCTTTCTTCTATTCAGAAAACATGTTAGAATATGTAGGGGACGTTTGGTTCACAGTAATGATATATTACCATGGTAATGAGATTGCCATGGTAATGTGATCGGGAATGTTATATGTCCGGGAATGTTGTGGTAATGTGAGATTACCATGTTTGGTTGAGAATTTATATTACTGGTAATCTTTTCATTACCATGTTTGGTTAATCATGGTAATCACATCATTAATGTGTCAAATTTACCAAAATACCCTTACAGATAAAATTTTGAAAAATATATAATTTAAAATATTTAAATAAATCATTAATTAAATTATAATATTAAAATTATTTTTTCACAATTTTTTAAAATACCTTTGTATTTACCAAAATAACCTTACGTATAAAATTTTGAAAAATATAATTTAAAGTATTTAGATAAATAAATAATTACATTATAATATCAACAATTATTTTTTTTACAATTTTTAAAAATTTCTTTGTATTTACCAAAATACCCCTACATATAAAAATTTGAAAAACTTAATTTAAAGCATTCAAATAAAAAAATAATTAAATTATAATATCAAAAATTATTTTTTTACATTTTTTTAAAATACCTTTGTATTTACCAAAATAACCCTACGTATAAAAATTTGAAAAATTAATTTAAAGCATTCAAATAAAAAAATAATTAAATTATAATATCAAAAATTATTTTTTTACATTTTTTTAAAATACCTTTGTATTTACCAAAATACCCCTACATATAAAAATTTGAAAAAAATTAATTTAAAGTATTTAGATAAATAAATAATTAAATTATAATATCGAAATTTTTTTTCATGATTTTTTAAAATACCTTTGTATTTACCAAAATACCCCTACGTATAAAATTTTGAAAAATATAATTTAAATTATTTAGATAAATAAATAATTAAATTATAATATTAAAAATAATTTCTTTTACGATTTTTAAAATACCTGTGTATTTACCAAAATACCCCTACATATAAAAATTTGAAAAACTTAATTTAAAATATTTAAATAAAGAAATAATTAAATGATCATATAAAAAATTATTATTTTTTTTTTATTTTTTTAAATATCTTTGAATTTACCAAAATACCCCTACATATAAAAATTCAAAAATCTTAATTTATAGTATTTTGATAAATAAATAATTAAATTATAATATTAAAAATAATAAGGGAAAATAAAAATTAGGGAATGTAATAAGGAATTACATTAAAGTAATGGGGGTATAATTGGAAAAAAAAAATACATGCCAGATTACCACCAACCTGGTAATCTGGATGGACACCTGTTTTGGTGGTAATGTGATTACCACTTTACTTGGTAATATTTCACTATTGGTAATCTTACATTACCATCAACATTACCACTGCTACAGTAATCAAACATGGTAATCTGAACAGATTACCACCAGATTCCCGGTAATATTTGCACATTACCGCAAACCAAACGCCCCCGTAGTGTCTATGAT
Source organism: Dioscorea cayenensis subsp. rotundata (assembly GCF_009730915.1). Lineage (NCBI taxonomy): Eukaryota > Viridiplantae > Streptophyta > Magnoliopsida > Dioscoreales > Dioscoreaceae > Dioscorea > Dioscorea cayenensis. Next base: position 24,747 of record NW_024087864.1, read on the forward strand.
CAATTTCTATTGCTTGGTGGATGATACTAAGTTCAATTTAAATTAGAAGCATCTTTTCTGAAAAACAATCGTGGTAGATGTAACACTTTGTTCTTTTTCTTAATCCTCATTTGATTTGTCTATGGATGGCTTCGTTTGAATTGGCTGACATTAATGCTCCACTATGAATCCTAAAGAAAGGAGACTCCTGTTACTGAATAACATCAAGTGCTGGATAACCTTCAAATTAAGAAAGGCTAACCATGCTCCAATAGTTTGATCATATTTATTGTTTATTTATTTATTTATTTATTTATTTTTGTGATGTCTTAGGGTGTTTCATACTTTCATAACATGACACAAGAAATTATGGACAAAAGAATGAACAGTTGGGAAAAGTACTGTCTTCGACATTGTTTTGCTGTACCTGAGGGCTTCTTGCTACGAAAAACTGTAGGTTTTCTCTAAATGGAGCTAAATTATGCAAGCACTGGTACTTCTTATCTTGCATGATTTTTGTTCTGCTTTCTGCATCTGCAACTGTTCCTGCTATTAACTATCGGATGTGATGCATTTCATGATGTTACTTCTTTCACTAGCTCTTTTCGTGGATAGGAGACTTCTACCAGCATATCATTCTTGGTTAAATTAACTCTAGCCTGTTAGCTCTAAATTTTTATATTTAACTATTACGAAGGATAAAATTTTTTTAAATTATTATTAAAGCCGGTAACCAAAAAAATTCTCAAAAATTCTTTTTTTAGCTATTAGTTTCTCTGCAAATGGGAAAAAGTAGCTGCACCTTTTCAAACTATCTTTCGCACTTGTTTTGCAATCAAGAGAGATGGAATTTTTCAAGATTGTTAAAATGGTTCAACAAAAATTTCAGTGTTCTAACAGCTATTTTTGTTACATATATTATCCAGCAAGATTTGTCTGTTGAAAATTTATCACTTGAAGGAGGTTATGAAGCAAAACTTGATTCTCACTTGAGCTCATTAAGGGAGAAGCTTGTTGCAGTAAATATCTGTTATTAGTTCATCTTTCTTTGGTTTCCTTAACTCTGCTTCTCTAGAGACAATTACAAATTTTCTAGGTTGGGAAGGATTCTTCAGAGCTTCATAAAGAGATCCAATCTCTGGAAAAGCAGGCTTCTCTTAACAACAGTTATGACGCATCCATTGCTGAGGCATTGCACTTGTATGAGCCGAACTCAATGCATGAGATGTTTCAAGGTATAATTGCACTTCCAAACACCTGGTATATCATGTTGGATGATGTTCTAGTTGCACTTTTGCTTTGTGTTTATGTTTAGTAGTTTTCATCAAAGCATGTCAATGTCCTCAAGATAACATTGAAGCCATTCTTTCATAATTTCATTTGAAGAATCAACAAGGAGTGGTTCAATTCTGCTTATGATTTTCTGTGTCATTCCAAATTCAAATGTAACAATTTAACTACTAAGAGATCTTCCACCACAACATTTAAACAATGGTAGATAAGTGCATGTACTACCAAATATGGAATTCTTTCTTTCCTACTTTAGTCTTTGATGATCTTGGGGACCTTGACTTTTAATAACCTAATAATTTATATCCATTATTTCATCTTCAATTCTTCTTTCATCCGGTTCAGGTTTGACAAAGAGGATTCCCAAGGTCAGACAGGCAAAAGAATCACAGAAATCTTTTGGTTCAAAAGATTTATGCAAATTAATCATACTTCCTTTGCATGCGTATCAGTGAATGACAAAACTAGTATAATCACTTAAGCTACTTAAATAACAGTTTTTAAGTCAAACTATTGTCTTTTTACATTACACAAGCCTTCATGTTTGGGGATGACCTTCTTTTGCCCTTTCCTTTCTTGATCATGCTTGTTTCTTAGACTGGATAGCCATCCATGGTTTTCTCTCTTGCATGATCCTGCATACCTTCATCAAAGATTTGGAGCATAAAAAATAGCCTTAAGTGGTTTTGCTTAAAATTTACTGTATTATTAGTACCTCACCATATGTAGATCCTTTTCCTTTCTTTTACCTCAAATTGGTCAAATGACTTGGTAGCTTTTTAGAGGTAAAGAAAGTGGCATCAGTACTGCAATCAAAAGCTGAGACCATGCAGATCAAAAGAAGAAAAGAGATGGAACCTCTGATTGCTGGGAAAATAAACTCACCGAGTAAAAGGCAGCATGTGGTAGATAATCATAGTAATTCATAATTTCATATATTGCATACTGTTATCACCTGTAAATTATCGAAATTAAAGCCTAGAATATGATCCTACTTGGTCTCCCTACTTATTTTCAGATCTTTCTGCAAGCCTTGATGATATTCTTGGAGTACTAACTGTCTTGAAGAATATGTAACAGCAATATGCAATGACATTATCATGGTACCTTCCTCTGCTCTTGTGTTTCTTTCTTTCTTTCCCTTTTTTTATTTTCCTTTTTCTTGGTGTGTATGTGTGCTGGCATGCGTATGTTGTTGTTGTTGTAAATCTGTGCTTTATTGGAAGGAAGCATGTTACTTGAAAGCAAATCTTGACTAATCAAGATGACCAAGTGGTGTGTATCAGAGTCAATATTTCTTAACTTGTGACTGTCATATCTTTATGTAGCTACAAGTTTAAGCAGTTCATTGATGTATTTATTAGCGACTACTTATAACCATTTGGAGGTCACCTAACTACCAACTAAGCTGAACTGCATTGGTTACAATTGTATCCAACCAACCTTGCATGCCCAAATCCATCAACCTTTATCACCATGTCTAATAGGTAGAGACTGTTGGTAAGCTTATGGTGTACTATCAGTTCTTTTACTCAAGGAAGTTTGATCATATAGTTCATTGACATAAATCAAATATTTGTTTTAATATGTATAATATTATTCATATAATATTTTAGTAATAAAATTTACTATTCAGATAGCTCATGATCAAGACTAATCATCCCTCATAAGATTGGGTTTGGACATCCTCGGTAAAGGTGAGGCTCTTGCTCATTTGAAACAATGAAGATAATGTTTTTGACTCAATTTAATCTTCCAATTTATACGTAAATTATTTTTCCATATGATCAATGTATTTGCATTGCCCCTCATAGAGGTGGGCACGGGCCGGTTAACCAGCCTGGCGGGCCCGACCCGCCGGGTTGCGATTCACCGGCCCACCGATGATAACCTGGCTGGGTGTAGAACCTGCCAGGCCTGGTTGGCCTGTCGAACCTAGAGGTGGGCACGGGCCGTCCGGAAAACCGGCCCAGAACTGACCTGCCGGTTCATTGACTCGTAACCGGCCCGTACTGCAGACGGGTTGGGAAGCCCGGCAGGTTGGGTCAAACCGGGATCCAAATTCTAAACCGGTTTAATGTTATTGTTTTTTTTTTTTAATACTAAGTGCATGTTGGTCATGGGATTTGAACCCAGATCTTGAACTTGGATAGCAAAAACCCAACCACTTGAGCTACAATTTATTTTTAATATTTATTAGAAAAAATTATATATAGATAGATGTAGGATATGGATCAAAATATTTTACATATATATATTTAATTTATAAAAAATTAAGAGACCATATAATAAATTAAAAAAGTATATAAATCAATTAGTAAAATATCAAAATATCAAACAATAGATTTTCATAAATATTTTTTTAAAAATTAATTATTTTGTTAATCGTCTTTTTTGGCTCATAAGCACTAAGTCCATACATATGCACACTCTTAAATTCTCTTAAATAGGGCACTCTTATTTGTCACATATATATTAGATTATTTTGTTTCAATTTATAAAATAAAAAATAAAATTACAAAAAATTGTTTTTAAATTATGTATATCAATTTATAAAAAAATATATTAGTAAAAAAAGAATATCTTTGAATAATGGTTAACACCATATTATTTTGATTTGTAACTTTTCTCAATGACAACATAATAAGCACAATAATAACCCTATAGTTAGAGACCAAAGTGAAATCTAGAGCCAACCCTAATTACAATAAATAAATAAGTTGATGATAATTTCAATTTAAAATAAGAATACTATTTGATATATACATTTTGTTGCACTTAAAGGTGTGCTAATAATTTAATTTGATAGATAAATAAATTAAAAATGTAGCTTTTTTTATCCTTTTTAAAATTATTTTGATATATCTTGAAATTTTTTAAGTTATTATAAATTATTTTAATTTTTTTGTTGTTTGGGATTAAATTTAAAAAATATTTTGCAACTTCTTTATATTTATTTATGTTTTATTCTAAAATAAGAAAAATTTGTAAGCCAATTGGTTAATGTTATTATCCCAAGTGAGAGATCCTAGGTTCAAACTCCATCCATAACAATTTTTTGTTATTTAACAAAACTTGTAAATAATATATTTAAATTTAATAATAAATAATTAATAAAAATTGTAAAACCCCACGGGTCAAACGGGCCTGGCCCGGACCCGGCGGGTTCTGGGATAAGCCGGGCCGTGTCAACCCGGTCCGGCGGGTCTCCCTGTAGCACGAGCCGGTTCCGGGTCCGGTTAACCGGCCCGTTCCCATCTTTAGTTGAACCCGGAAGGTCCGGGTTATAGGATGCCGGGCTCGGAACCAGCCCAGCTTCCATGTTGACCCAGTGGGCCTGGTCGGCCGTGCGGGGTTGGGCCGGCGGGCCGGGCTGGGTTGGCCCACCCAATAAAAAAATTAAATTTTTCTATGCTCATTTGATGGATTTACTAGCAAAATAATGACCGAATGAATGATTCAATATGGAATGAGATGTTGAAATAATTATATGTTAATAAACAACTATGACAGACATATCCTTTTAAGTAATTTTAAAATTATGATCATATTGTATTGTACTACATTAATATTAATTTTGCACTCTTTTGTTATTTATTTCGTAAGTTCCATTTTATCTAAAATTATTTATTTACTTATTTCCACTTTGATTGAGAAAACAAAAGTAAATCTTGTTGGTAACAATGTGGTTGTTATGTATGGCTTTATCACTGTGTTTGAATGTTTCAATGCATGCTTACCATTTCATGTTGGCTATAAATTCTAAGGTTGGTGAATAATACTAAATATGCTTCCATCCCCACCACAAAAATTGGGATTACACTGTCTCTGGAAACAAATAGTGAGAGGGAGTCATCTTGAAGAAATTAAGACACGCAGGCATTTAGCTGTTAACTGTATTAATTAGTGTGGTTGCTATGCCTCGCCATTAGTGTGGTTGAATGCTATCAATGCTTGTTTTTAAGATGATATTAATTATTAAAGGAATTATCAGTATCATGTCAATGACAGTTTTATCTATTGCCACTACACTACACTAAAAAAGTGCTTTTGAGGCGGTTTTCAAGACCTATAGAGGCGATTATAACCGCCTCTATAGATATAGTGTTGATTTTTTCACCCGTCTCTAAACTACCTCGTATCAAGCCGGCTCTACGCTTTAGAGCCGGTTTGTACAACCGTTGGGGTAAGTTTCATTTTCAGAAGTGGTTTTTAATAACAAGAGTAGAGGCGGTTATAACCGCCTCTATAGCTACTAAGTTTTTATACCCACAATAATTTTAGAGGTGGTTATAACCGCCTCTATAGCTACTAAGTTTTCATTACCCTCAACATAGTTTTAGAGGTGGTTATAACCGCCTCTATAGCTACTAGGTTTTTATTACCCTCCATAGTTTTAGAGGTGGTTATAACCTCTAAAAATTATAAGGGCTAGAGGCGGTTAAGAGCAAACCAAATATATCCTTGTCCAAAAGATTCACATACATGCTCAAGATATCTAAACACCCTTTCCAAACTACTTGGCAAGCAAACAAGACCACTCTCCATTTCGGACATCCTTCTTAAGATGATAACATTCACGTGAATAATGACTTCATTTGTCATGAAATTCATGCAAAATTAATGAACCAGTGAGAAATAACTACATTATTGTCTAGACAAGCATTGCAACAGACCACAAGTTTGTAACACAAAAATTTTAAATCTAGATACAAACTAGGGATGGCAAAATAATATCACACAGATATTTTTTTAAAACAGAGATGGCATTGTAAAGGATGCAGGTTTGATTTCATGATTACAGCAAACAGTACATATAGATGTCGTTGATATGGAAATGTAAGCCCCAAAACCATTGACTTAGAGCAAGCCTTCACATTCGCCAAGTTTTTAAAACAATACCTACTCACATAATCAATCAAAACAAAAGCAAATGAATACCTTTCCCAAGTTGATCATGACACACCACTTGGCGGCACGGAACTGTACTTATTCCAATGCACCTCATCATAACTATTATTTGAAGAAAAAGGAAAAGGAAGAGAAAAAAACATTGGCCAAACTAGATATCTCACAATCATTGATTTCGTCATGACTTTTTCTTAATGACTAATAATCAAAGAAATTCACTGCTGTGTAATGTATCGAGATTACTACTGCCAAACTTTTATCTAAAATTATTGAAACACAACTGTTGATTTATACGGACAGGCCCTGCAGAGATTAGCGAGATAAAAAGAATGGTAAAATAAAGTTAATCCTCCATGTTATCCATTTAATGCTCCAATTCTGCAGCATATCACTCCATCCAACAATATAAAAAAAGCACAAAGACTGGCCATCACACAGCACCTATCCCTTTAATTTGTTCTTTCAAATTCAACCTTCTTTTTCCATATCTGAAATATACAACATTTTTGGAGAGAGGTTCCTACGGAAATTCCTCAGGAAGTGGAGAAAGCTTAACACAGAGTTGTTAAGAAATGCAAGTATTATCATAATGCTGCTTGTGTTGCCACACCGAATGAATTTCATGATGTACGTTCCCACTAAAACATTGGTCCATTGCTGATTATGCTTTCTAATTTGTTAATAAACTTACAGATATATGGCCTTACATATGGTAGGTGAGAAAAAAATTACAAAAAGTGAACCCAAATTCATCTCGCCTAATACCCGTAAAAATTATAAACTCATAATAACAAACTTTTCGACCTTTGCGAAATTAAACTACCTTACAAAGTTATTAATGCTTTAGCATGAATAAACTCAAGTGACAAACCAGTCATTCATACAGTCATATAATTTCTATAAAGATGTTCATTTTTTTTACCCATTTAATTAATTAAAAGTGACTGATTAACCAACCAACAAGCTCACTATTCCCAGGCACATTTCATACACATATTGCCTCCTTACAACTCCAAAGAGAGCATATGTTCAGAATAATTTAAACAAGAAGCATAATATATTCAAATCGAGGGGTTAATAGATTTAGGAGTGAAATCTTTTACAAAATAACCTAACTGTCAAAAACATGCTTATAGGTTTCCCCACATAGTCTTATGGGTTGTGGATAGGAAAACTTATATTAGGATAAAAAAAGAACATGAGAGAAACACCTGAACAAAGCCATGACAAGGAAACATGAAAGGCTTGGATTAACAACAATTAGGACATTAAAAAAAATGCTTGTTGAAGACATACGACAATTTTGCCAATACAGAAAGTATAGTGATAAACTACAACACAAGAACAAACAATGATGAGATACCCACATTATAAACTAGAGATTTATCTGGATGCAAAAGGAGATTAAACAAGTGACAGCAAGAACATCACACCATTATAAAGAAAATGTATTTGAAACTCTTCTCAATAAATCAAGGAGCACTTTGTTGGTCAAGCAAATCGCATCCTCTAAACAATGCAAATTATCCCTCATGTATGGCATAGTTTATAATTAGTCCACACACCCTTCTACTCGAGATAGCAAGCAAAAAAAGAATGCAGTAAACAGATTATTCATGTGTAAGTTTGGAATGAAAAAAAGGAAGAAATACCTACCCGATGTTACCTATGTCAAAAAGCAACCTTGCTATAATTTGCCCAAAGTTCCCAACGGTTCCTCCTGTACACAAACATCCATCATTAATTATGGAAGGGTTGCTATAAAAAACAAAATATTAAAATAAAATATTAATAGCAAATACTTGAATTTCAGTGTTTCCTTGAAAACGACGTATACGTTTTTTGTCTTCTTTTTCTTCAAGTGCCTGACGTAAGTTTTTTTTGTCTTCTTCTTCTTCAAGTGCCTGCCAGTTCATGCCATTCATAGGTTATAACTGAAAAGTTAGAAGAAACAAGAACTCCTAAACATCTAATACACTAAATAAATCCGGCAAAATATTTGTCTAAAGACAGTCACTGAACTGTTACTGGAGGATTGAGCCAGCTGTTGTACAATCAACATATAAAGCTTTAAAAATATGTTCAATGAGCATGATCAAAAGTTGCAAATAAACCATGCTTCGAAAAAAAATGCCTCAAACAAATAAATTAAAAAATAAAATAAAATAAAATAAAACATTCTTCCAATTATCCCTGAAAGAATGACAAATAACAACTCCAGAAACTGAAAGCAAATGAGGCTCTTTGCAAATGTCAAAATTATATGATGGAGATGAGATTTTAATTATGCACACACACTAGATACACCAAAAAAGTCAAATAACGAGGGAACTTACAAGCAGCCAATATTATTCCAAGCATCTCCATTTTCAGGATCAAACAACACTATTTGAATGAAACCATGTAAAGTTTTTTCATAGTCTCCAACCTGCAAAAAAATGAGTAACAGATAACTGCACAAAGAATTTGTAGTTTTGCCTAAATGAGTTCCTTAACATTATTCATCAGCATTCCTGGTTTGACATGTTATTTAATGGAACATTTGATCACCACCAAGAATTTGGTGTAATACAAGAGAGGAAAATTGGAAATAGCTACAAAGGTTTATTTGATTGAGTAACAATAATTTAGAAGGGCTTATTATCTCCTTTCATGCTTCATTATTGTTCAATTGTTGAAGGGAAGCAAGTCAAGTGTTTCACCTACAAACATGGGAATTATTTCTCCAGATGCAAATGAATATGAGTCTGGTACTCTCCATGGATTCTTTCTTAGGTTTATCATTGATGAGTTTCTTCGAAGACCATAAAAATCTGGCCCGTTGAAACTTGTGAATACCTCCAGTTTATCGAGTATCCAGTATTACCAAATAAATATCACACACCATGACTGTAACACACTACACTAACATCCCTTGTTGAGCTCATTTTACTAATAACAGTTCATGTTTGCAGCTGATCCTGAACAGAAATGGGCCTATCCTAGTTAAATTACTTCTTTTCCTAGATTTTTTTTCTTTTTTAATCTAGATCAGAATTCATATAGATATCAAAGATTAAACATATTACACATTCATCGACAGAAATAAGAACAACCACTGGTAATGTGTACCTTTGCCCTCAACACTACCGCTGTACTCTTTAAGCTTCCATATGCTTCAAGACTATGTCAATGAATCAAGTACCTGATTTAGTAGATAATATTTGTGACAAGAATCTAAATAAATCGAGGTTTTCTCCTAGCATTAAGAATTGTGACCATAATTCAAGCAAACAGAAACAAGTTGAACAACTATCCAAGAAGGAAATTTCCATCCAGAGCTCAAAAACCTAACAAACCCTAGATTAATGAGAAGCAAAGAAAACTAGCTCTATAGAACAAGAAATCAGAAATTAGATACCTCAATTCGGGGAAGCGGATTAGGGCAACAAATGAGGGATTGAATCACTAATAGTAGGTTTGAAAGGTTAAAGAACACCAATTTGAATGGAACTTTCTACACCAATTTGATTGGGGCGAAGATCAGCAACCAAAGAATGACAGGAGGGTCTCCGGCGGTGGTACGGCGAAGATTAGCAACCGACGGATGGGAGGTGATCGGAGAGGAGATCCAATGCTTTGGATTCCAACGGCCGGGAGGCGATCGGGAGGTGATCAGAGAGTTTTAGAGAGTGCTGGGGAGACAGATATTTAAGAATGTGAGTGAGTGCTGGAGAGTGTGTGTGTGTGTGAGAGAGAGAGTGATTTTTTTTTCATTTAAAGTAGAAGGGTTTTTTGTTAACCGGCTGTATAGGTTACTATTAAAAATATTTTACATGGTTAACGAGGCGGATTTTTAAAAACCCCTCAATAAATCCACTGCTAAAAATTAAAAATGGTGTAGTGCTAGATCTGTTGTAAAAGGTGTTTGTCTATTCATGAGGTTAGTCTATTCAGTCATTTTTGTATTCCATTTTATCCAAAATTTTATTTATTTAATTATTCATTTTCATTAAGAGTGGAGAAAACAAAAAAGGGTGAGAAAGCCTCCTTGGAGAAACTTTCTTAAATTGTTTTTAAAATCGTTGGAATTCAATATATCATTAAGAGCACTACCAAGAAAAAGTCATTAAAATTTGACATGTGATTTATAGCACCACCAAGAAAAAAATCATTCAAATTTGATATGTGATTTATAACACCACTAAGAAAAAATCATTCAAATTTGATATGTGACATCATTAAAATAAATGTGATGACATTTTCAATGTGATTTTTGAAGTGGCCATTGAGCTAATTATTATCATATATATATATATTGACACTAGGTGATAATTCTATTAAGATTAATAATTATGGACGTATACAGATATGGAGTGCAACACCAAGCTCAACAACATCGTGCCCTTATTTTGAATAGGTTTCGATCTTGGGTCTTCTCAAAACAAAAACCTTACGCGAAGGACCCGGTACAAACAATAAGGCAAGAGATTGCTGGTCATATTTCATTTTTTTCAAATACAAACAAATGTATATTATATGGAAAATTTAGAAAATTATAAAGTTTGAAAATTATATTACTATGAGATAAATATAATTTTAATATTTATTTGAGGTATATATATAATTTATAAAATAAATAAATCACGCTAATTAAAAAAAAAATAAATTATGTATTTCTGTCAGTGTTTTGTTAGTTGAAGGAAAATGTTTTTTTATACTATTTATGAATTTTAGAAACATGTAAAATTTCAAAACTGTATTATACTGGATAATATAGATGTAGCCACATTTTATTGTGGGCCACTAATCCTTTTTTGCTTCTGAATTTTCCACATTGTTTTTGGTTTGAATAGAAAAGCAAAAACCAAGTCTCATTTGATTATTCCTCCATGACAAGCATAGAATTTAAAAGGAAAACCCACTCTGAGACATATTGCACCCCTAATTAAGGTGTGCATTCATTTGAATAGAACCCACTCATTTGAATTTTCCACATTGTTTTTGGTTTGAATAGAACTGTTTCTTAGGTGTGCATTCATGTTTGCTATAAATGGATGCTTGAATCTTGCTTTAATTCTGTTGAAACATTCAACATTGAGAGTTAGACAACTTGGCTGCAGAAACAACAAATTATATCACAAATATTACATCAATCCTCATCACAATTAATTTGTGGAATAGTATTTTGTAATCAAGACTGGTAGTTTGCTATCAGTGTGAGTGAATATATGCTAAAAATAATGCTTATTTTTAAGATGATATTAATTATTATGTGAATTATCTTTCATGCTGTGATGCTATAAAAAGGTGCTCAAGACCCTCCTGACAAAACCACAAGAACATGTCAAGAGGCTTTCTAGGAATAATATATAGTTTCAACATGAAATCACGGCTTTCCTCAAAGTTCACCACCTTCCCAACATTGATGATGATGGTGCTTTTGCTGTTAGTACTACTCTTCTCCAATCTTTGTTCTCCTGTTTTCATCATGGCAACAGCTTCAAAGATTGAATTCGAAGGGAGAGCTCTTCTTCAATGGAAGGCCACGCTCAAATCACAAGAACTCCTAGACACCTGGACATCAAAGACCAGTCCGTGCAACTGGACTGGAATCACTTGCAAATATAATGGCCATCAAATGGCAATGATCACCAGGGTCCAACTGGGAGAGTTGGGACTAGAAGGGAAGCTGGAGATTCTCAACTTCTCAGCTCTGTCATCACTCAGAGTTCTCAACCTCAGTGACAACCATGTACATGGATCCATCCCTGCAGCCATTTCAGCTCTCTCTATGCTCACCATCCTTGATCTCTCTACCAACAATCTCACAGGCATCATCCCTTCAGAGCTTGGTAATTTAACAAGACTCAACACCCTATTGCTTGCTGACAATCAGATAAGTGGCTCTATACCTCCTTCTTTTGGGAATTTATTGACCTTGAGAGACCTTGAAATATATGACAACCGAATAACTGGTCCCATCCCACATAGCATTGGAAACCTGACCAAACTTGAAACTTTTTACCTGTATAACAATGGCATAAATGGCTCCATTCCTCGTGAGATCGGGAATCCAGTGAACTTGAGAGACCTTGGAATAGCTGAAAACCAAATAACTGGTCCCATCCCACATAGCATTGGAAACCTGACCAAACTTGAAACTTTTTACTTGTATAACAATGGCATAAATGGCTCCATTCCTTGTGAGATTGGGAATCTAGTGAACTTGAGAGACATTGAAATATCTGACAACCAAATAACTGGTCCCATCCCACATAGCATTGGAAATCTGACCAACCATGAAACTTTTTACCTGTATAACAATGGCATAAATGGCTCCATTCCTCGTGAGATCGGGAATCTCACTACAAGAAAAACAGGAATTTGGCACGATCTATTTGGCACGGTTTTGATTCCGTGCCAAATTTGTCACGGAAATTGGCACGAAATAAAATTTAGTGACAATGTTGTCATGGTATTTGGCATGATTACTAAATCGTGACAATTTTGTCACGATATTTAGCACCATTTATATTTTCGTCTAAAATTTAGATAAAAAACCGTGACAAAAACCGTGACAAACACATTCGTCACGATTTTTGGCACGGACAATCCTAAACAGTCCCAAAACCATAAAAATGGAGTCCATGTCTTTTTAGCACGGTTTTTGGCACGGTCGACCCTAAAGCAGTGCCAAAAAGCCGTAACTCATCCCATCATACATTTATTTGTCGCAGTTTTTTTAGCGCGGTCGAGCTTAGCCGTGCCAAAAACCGTGACAATAGAGTCCATGGTATTTGGCACGGTTTTTGAGTGCGTTTAGTTTTGGCCGTGCCAAAAAAGCCGTGACAAACACATCATCCCTTTCTTTTGTCACGGATTTTTGGCACGGTCAACCTTAAAGCGTGACAAAAAAACCGTGACAATGGAGTCCATAGTATTTGGCAGCGGTTTTTGGTACGAGTTTAGGGGTTGGCCGTGCCAAAAAGCCCGTGACAAATACATCATCCCTTTCTTTTGTCGCGGTTTTTGGCGCGGTCGAGCTTAAACCGTGCCAAAAACGTGACAATGGAGTCCATGGTATTTGGCACGATTTTTGAGTGCAGTTTAGTTTTTGACCGTGCAAAAACCGTGACAAACACATCATCCCTTTCTTTGTCACGGATTTTTGGCACGGTCGACCTTAAACCGTGACAAAAAGCGGTGACAATGGAGTCCATAGTATTTGGCGGTTTTTGGCACGATTTAGGGTTGGCCCGTGCCAAAAACCGTGACAAACACATCATCCCTTTCTTTGTCACGGATTTTGGCACGGTCAACCCTAAACCGTGCCAAAAACCATGACAATAGAGTCCATGGTATTTGGCACGATTTTTGGTACAGTTTAGTTTTGACCGTGCCAAAAACCGTGACAAACACATCATTCCTTTCTTTGTCACGGGTTTTGAAACGGTCAACCCTAAACCGTGCCAAAAACCGAGACAATGGAGTCCATGGTATTTGGCACGGTTGTTGGCACGGTTTAGGGTTGACCGTGGCAAAAACCGTGACAAACACATCATACATTTATTTGTCGACGTTTTTGGCGGTCGAGCTAAAAGCGTGCTAAACACCGTGACAATGGAGGCCATGGTATTTAGCGCGATTTTTGAGGCACGATTTAGGGTTGACCGTGCAAAAACCGTGACAAACACATCATCATTTTTGTCGCGGGTTTTGGCACGGTCGACTCTAAATCATGCCAAAAACCATGACAATAGAGTCCATGATATTTGGCGCGGTTTAAGGTTGACCAGTGCCAAAATCTGCGTGACAAACATACTGACCCCTTTATTTGTCACGGGGTTTTGTAGCGGTTTATAATAATTTTTACTCTATTTATAATAATTACATAATAATTTTTACTCTTTTGATAATAATTACGTAACCACAATAAAAAAACTTAATTTTTTTTGCATAATATTTTCTTACAAAATCTCTACTATTCTTCACAAAAAAATATATTAAAAATTTGGTAGCATAATTTAATTACCCATACACATAATATTCTATATTCATAATAATTATACTT
>NW_024087865.1:0-70677 GCF_009730915.1 Dioscorea cayenensis subsp. rotundata
GCGTGTGTGTTGTGTCGACGCGGGTTTTAGGCGTGTTGTGTTCGTGTTTTACAAAATAACCCGTTTAATAATGCGTGTCGGCGTCCGGTGTCGGGGTTAAACGTGTCAGATTCACAGGTCAACCCGACACGAACACGACCCGCTAACCCGTTTTGCCACCCCTAAAATAGATATAAATAAATTTCAACTTGCATCCTTGACCTCACTTCACTTCACTTCACTTCACTTCACTTGCATTTATTCAGTACTGATACTCTTAATCAACTCCAACAAATAAGCAAACATAAATAATTATATATCCAACAAACAATGAGACCATCACACTCTAAAATATTCTAGATATCCTGATCATTAATCCATCCATACCTCTTCATGAATGGATTCTCTAGTGTTTTTGGAGGATATTGATCAATGCACTCTTTCCAAACTCCTTCATCTTTCAAATCCCTGTTAACTATCCAAACACAACTGTTGCTCATGAAACCAGCTCCAAGCCCTATCATGAGCACTTTGTGCCCTTTCTTCAACCTCTTCTTTGCTTCCATATACCCAAGAACATACCAAACACTACTCGCCGACAAATTCCCGAACCGATGAAGTGCCATTCTTGCTGGTTCTAAATCCCAGTCACTTAGGTTAAGGCTTTTACCAACTCCATTAATGACAGCAGCTCCTCCAGAATGAATTACAAAGTGGTCAATGCCGGCTTTGAAGTTCACACTGATCCTATCCCCTCCTCTTGTTCTAATATTACACCTTTGATAAATTCCGGCCATAACAAACCGAACAAGTTCGGTGACCGGAAGGACTTTCGGTGCCAAACTCTTCAAGTTCTGCAAAAGTGCAAGAGCCGCAGCTTTCAGCAGATATTTGTTCAAAGACATGCCAGTGTGACCCAGCTCATCTTCCTTCTGATAAGCACTGCTGAACGCTTCATCGTGACTGAGATGAGCCCTTACAGTGTGTTTGAGCTTGAGTTTTGCTTGATTTTTCCTCTTTGGATCATTAGTGAGCAGCATGGCGCAGCCACCGCACCGGAAAAGACAGACTGGGAGCATCATCGACCTTCTATTGCCGCAATACCAATTCGGAGTTATTGACTCCGATGTGAATATCAACGCCAGCTTGTTGAACTCGCTCATAAAAGTCCTCTGAATAAGATCAACAGCAATAATACTTGCACTGCATCCCATTCCGGACAAGTTGTAAATCTTGATATCATCTCTCATTTTGAACTTGTTAACAATTCTGGAAGCAAGTGATGGTTCCGGAGCAAACATAGATACATTGACAATAAGAATATCAATGTCTGTTGGTTTAACACCGGAATTAGCGAGAACATCACCGATGGAGTGCTCGAAACTCTCATCCATCTCGAAGAGAGCATCGTCCAATGTTGCCGTTGCTTCTTCACCACGGAAGATGCTTCTGGGGCCATATGTTTCTTCACCGATGCCAGAGTTGACGATGACTTTCAGCAGGAATTTATACTCGTCGAAGCCTAAAAGCTTGTTTCTTTGGATAATATCTCCGCAAATGTTTGTCGGAAGCTTGAACTCATCGGAAGGCTTAAAACAAGCGTAGTCAATGAGGTAGCAATTTTTGTGCCTCTTTTTGTTTAGTATGTTGATGATAAAAATGGTTACTGAGTAAGTGAGGAGAGTGATGGATAAGATCAATAGGAATTCCATTTTTTTCTATTTCTTTTTTAAGAAAAAAGAATAGAAATGGAGTAAGCGGAGTTGGATGAGAACAGAGCGAGGATAAGATGAGAGAAAAGGGGAAGGAGCGTTATATATAGTGGAGATAGAGGGGCTGTGGACCTACTCAACTTGGCAAAATCCTCTTGGGCTGTTTGGTTCACAGAATTTTATCTTATAGTTGAGAATATGATTACCAGAAATATCATTCTATATATAGATATGTGCATTTTTTGTTTGGTGGAGAAGATAGTAATATAATTTGAATGTAATATTATCGTGTTTAATTACTTGGGTATTTTTCATTATAATTTTTTTTTACTAACAATAAGTGCTAAATATATCGAAATTAATACTATTTTGAAGTAATTATTCAAATTATTTAACAATAAATATTTGTTATTATTAAAAAATAAAATTTGATTTTAATATAGTTAAATTTTATTAATATTAATTAACTCAATTTTATTTACTTTAAATAAATATAAATTTTTCCTCTAACTTTATAATAAAAAGGTATAATACCAGGGTAAATTTTTTGATAGGGTACCCAACTACGGTGAATTATCAGTTTGGGGTCTAAACTTTGATTTGTATCTAAATGGTGACCTATCTTTGATTATGTTTCACCGATTGGGTACCCGGGTAATTCCGGTCATATATGAATGATGTGGCAGTTCGGAAATATGAGTCGAAAGATAAAAATAAATGGTGCTTGCCACGTCAGCAACCCAGGTTCTCTCTCTCTCTCTCTCTCTCTCTCTCTAGCTTTCTCAAAACCTTCTCCTTCTTCCCTTCCGATCCCCTGACGTCCTAGAGCTACTCCTCCACCAACACCACCCAACTACATCATCTCTAGCATTTTCTTCACTTGGTTTACATCTCTTGACGTCCTATGAATAGCCTTCCACGGCTCTAGCCTCTTCACCAACGTCATCATCTCCCCCATGCTCTTAATGTCAAAAAAATTCAGTTCAAGTAAATGAGTGTCGGTCACCATTATTAATTAAAGAGCTTCTGAGAGAGAGAGAGAGAGAGATAAACTTGTCTTGCTCTTCATGAATGGGATCTGCAAACCCAAAAGCTACTCTAAAAGTGATGTTCTTGCTGAGATTGAAGACGGACGGAGGACCAAGACTCGGCATGGTGGTGGCTGAACAGGTTGACTACGCCAAGCTTGCGCATTTGGACCAAGACTCGCATATAGTTGACTAATTAAAGAGCTTGAGAGAGAGAGAGAAAGATGTGACTCGGGTTCTCGACGTGGCAAGCACCATTTATTTTTATCGTCGACTCATATTTTCCGAACCGCCACATCATTCAAATATGACCGGAATTATCCGGGTACCCAATCGGTGAAACATAATTAAAGATAGGTCACCATTTTGATACAAATCAAAGTTTGGACCTCAAACTGATAATTCACCATAGTTGGGTATCCTATCAAAAAATTTACCCCCCGAATTTGTCCCTCTACTTTTCTCTCTCTTTCCTTTTGATCCCTCTACTCATAAATGCTCCCAAGTAGTCCCTCTACTCTTGGAAATGGTTCTACTTAGTCCCTTCTACTTCAAAATAGGCTAATTATTGGCTGTATTTTTTAAGAGTAGAGGGACTAGATGGGAAGAGATTAAGAGTAGAGGGACTAAATTGGGTCATTTTCAAGAGTAGAGGGATTAGTGGGGCGCAATTCTGAGTAGAGGGATCAAAAGGGAAGAGAGAGAAAGGTAGAGGGACCAATTCGGGTATTATACCTAATAAAAACAACTAAATAATATCGAATGATTTTTTATCTTCATCTAAACATTTGGATCAATACATTTTCATATTTAAAATATATCTAGTTTCAAAACAAGCTGCTAAAGCATTATAGAAGTAATTAAAGACCATAAATCATCACGAAAAATACAATCATTTTTTTAGAAAATTATTTTTTTTGTGATTTTATTGAATTTGAAAGGTATAACTAGAAAAAAGAAATTATATTCTCCGAAATGTGATATTACCATCTATTGAGTTGATAATCACATTTCCAGTAATATTGGTCAAGTTATCACATTTTGAAAATATGATATTCTCACTCATTTCAATATAACCAAATAAAGTAATATAACATTTTCTGGAACACATTCCAGGGATAATCTAATATTTATCCCCAACCACACCCAACCAAAAACCCCTCGGTTTAGTTGTCCCATGTTTGAGCCAATAACTCATAACCAGGCCACATTATAGAAGGAGAGATGATCCCATAGACACAGTTCCATGATAATTACAACGTAAATGAGATGTGGCTCATTCTCACACTTAGGATTGCCCCAATTTAGTGATTTATAGAACAAAAGGTAGCAATCTTTTAAGGTAATTAATTACCAACCTATTAATATATTTTATAATAAATAATAACAAAATTTAAAAACTCATGATTAAAAATGAGCCACGTCTCGATTTCTGTAGTAATTACTACAAAACTGAGTCCACTGGATTATTTTTCCTATGGATATAAGAGACTTGGTTATTGATTAGGATGTCACTATAAGCCGTGACCCGGTGGGTTAGTGACGTTAGTGTGTGTTTTTAAAATTAAAACAACAAAATTAATAAAATCCCCACGTCAATAGGATTCATACCCATTCTATCAATGCTTTGTTGGGCCTCTTTTTCCTTTTTTTTCTTATTTCTAAAATTAAAATAACAAAATAAATAAAATCACTGTCACATGACCCTCTATTGTCTCGACTAACAGCCTAACCACATGGCCAAAGTCGGGGGATTATTGTGTTGAATATAGCATGAAGAGATTATTGTTTAATGTAGCATGGTGGGTCGAACCCGTGTCTAAGGACCCTCATTGGGAGAGCCACGAGTTCGATTCCTCTTGACTGCATTCCCCAGTTTCAAGAGGGTGAGTACGTTGTGGCGATTCCCCCTCCCGCGTACTACCCTGAGGGTTGGTGTTTGTCGCCCTATCTCAAAAATCAGAAGAATTCAAGCCAACTCAAAATAATTTAAAATAATTTTTAAAAAATGAAATGATTGCACTTAATTCATTTACTAGTCTAATTAAGTTGCATATGTATTTTCTTGAGTGTGAGAGAAATCAAAGCTCCAGTAGTTATTTTAATTTGGATTAATTAGAGTTGTCACTCATTTATCTATTGATTGACATTAGGTTCCAGCTCTTGCTTGCACTCGAGGGACCATTGTTGTACTAATCATTTTATTAATGTAGAAGAAGTCACTAGCATTTAGATTTCCTATCTCAACTTCATCTTACCAAACTTATAAGTAAGCCTCTAAGTAGAGTAGTTTTTTTGGGTGAGTACCGAACTTTGCCTTGTTTTCAGTTTGAGCACTAACTTTCAATTTGTATCAAAATGAGCACAATATTTTAATTTTGTTTCTCTGGTGGGGCAATTGGGGGATTCCGGTTATAAGTGAGTGACGTGGAAGCCGGAAATATGATGTGGACACCCAGGATCCAAGTCAGCTCATGTCCAAGTCATCAAATTGTACACGTGGCACAATTGGCTGCCACGTCATCATCGTTCATCCTTTCCTCTCCCCGATCATAAAACTCCCGAGCCCTAACTGCCAACCACCCCGCCACCCCCGACCTAGCTTTTTCTTTATCTCTCCCCTCCTTCCCCTCCTATCCCCTTCCTTTTTTTTTCTTTCTTTTTCCCCTTCTGATGACTACAAATGTGGAGCCCTAATGGCCATCCCCCTATTGGGTAGTCTCAATGGTGTTTGTTCTTCTAAAGATCGGGTAGTCCACACCAGTTACTATCAGAAAGGAGGAGAAGTTTATAGTGAATCTATAAATACCCTAACCATGCCAACATCAACAAGGATGAGACGTTTAGGAAGAAGAAAAAGTTCACCACGGAGAAGCTGTACATTATTTAGGGTTTTATTCCAATAACATTCATTTGAAGTTTGTAATTATGTTGTATAGAATTGGCAATGACAATTCATTTTAAGTCCGTAACATTCAATTTATTCTAACAACATTCATTTCATTCTCCGTCGTTATTCCAATTACATTCATTTCAAGACTGCAAATCTTAAAAAAAATTCTGTTGACAATTTATTAAATTGTTTGTCATATCTCATACAAATCTAAAAAAACAGAGTTAGCAAACTATTTGAAGTCGATGTCATAACTCATAAAAAAATTTTGTCAACTGCTTTGTCATAATTCATTCTATTAACTGCTTTGATACTTAATTGTTAGCATTTACAAAAACACAGAGCTCAGCGATCGCTTTGAGACAACACTATTAATATTTACATAGTTCACAAAATTGTCACCGATAATGTCATCGTGACTATTTCCGATTTTCACAAAACCAACAAAATAGGAAAAATGAGCACATAGCTTATGCAGCTCACGGGGAATCCATAATTTCCTCTTTTTTTCCCTGCAGAGACCTCTTTTTCTCCATGCCTTCGATGGCTTTTTCCTTCATCCGTGACCTTAGTCCGGAATTCTCAATACTTTGTGCTCTTTTGCTTCTTGGCATATTAGCTTTTCCCTTGTCCTTTGGTATTTGTTGCTCGCTCAGTATTAGTAGTTTTTTTATTCTCCCCTATTGTTACATGTTGAGATGAGTTATGCAAAAGTTGAGATGTGTCAATGACCTGCAGTGAAAGGCTCATTAGTTAGCATTTTATGGGTATGTTGCTCTGTTTGGTTGATGTGTCAATCACCTGGGAATAAGGCTCTGTTTGGTTTTGTGGTGTCATTCCATGCTCTGCAGTGCATTGGTTTCTAACTATGTCATGAACCTAAAATTCCAGAGATGAAATATTAAACATGTAAACATTGATTAAGCCATTAATTGTAAGAAAAAAGTAAAAACATGACATACTTGTTGAAAATGTTCTTGCAGGACACTTGGATCAATAGCATCCATTGGCTCATTACTCTGCAAAAGATAAAAAAAAATAAAGAAATCATCCTTTATAGGGATGATGCCAGCGAGAATGGTGAGTAGACACCAGTGAGAATGATGATGCCAATGGTCTCGACTGGCTCTCCAACCTTTATAGGGAGATTCCTGTTAGGGCTTAACGGTGGGGGTGGCTGTTAGGGCTTAGCCATTATGGTGATCGGGAAGGGAAAACATCAGGAAAAGGTAGGGAAAGGGGGAAAAGATAAAGTAAAAGCTAAATCGGGGGTGTCGGGGTGGCTGGCAGCTAGGGCTCGGGAGTTTTATGTTCGGGGAGAGGAAAGGATGAAGAAAAGGGAGGGGGGGCGGGAAAAACGATGATGACGTGGTAGCCAATTGTGCCACGTGTACAAGTTGATGACTTGGACATGAGCTGACTTGGATCCTGGGTGTCCACATCATATTTCCGGCTTCCACGTCACTCACTTATAACCGGAATCCCCCAATTGCCCCACCGGAGAAACAAAATTAAAATATTGTGCTCATTTTGATACAAATTGAAAGTTAGTGCTCAAACTGAAAACAAGGCAAAGTTCGGTACTCACCCAAAAAAATTACCCCCTCTAAGTATCTGTGCAAACTAAGAATAACAATTAAATAAAATAAAATGACATTAAATGCAAAATAATGGGATGAATAGGGTATATATGGGTTTGGAAAAAATGTGAAAAATAATTTTAAATCTGTTTATATTTTTTTAGTTTTTATTAATTAAACCAAAAAACAACTTTGGCTAAGTGGCTAACCCGTGGATTGAGTGGCTAGTCAGAAGTATATTCGATACACCAATTTGAATGTGTGTTTTTTTTAATTAAATATATAAACATTCCATTAGATTGAACGAAATACCCTTATTTTTCATCTAAATGCTTTACCGTTTTACACTATTATTTTTAAATCTGCTAACTTGCTGCTTTTCTGGTTCTCAACAGCTGCCGATAGTCATCAGCAGTCTCTTGCTGAGGCATCCCATCGAATCAAGCGCTCTCTCGATTTCCTTAGCGCTAGAGTATCCAACCAATTTGGCGATCTTGAGCTTGATGTAGTACAGGAGTAGGCCCTTCTGTTTGCCTGGACAGGCCTGAAGTCACAGATGGTGTTTTTCGTCTATCCAGTGTTTATCTTTGGTTTTTTACTTTATTGTACTTTACTTTGTTCCTCACCTCTTGTGAGAGGACTGCTCTTCTGTTCTATTTTGTTATTTTCAATAAAACTGTGGTTTATTCACATTTATTTCAATATATATATATATAAACATTTATTTGAAAAAAAATCACAATTTTACGGAAATAATTATTTACTAAAATAAAATTTGAGTGGTTTTTTAATAAATGAACAAGTAGTTGCTCGGTTGCTTGTCTTTATTATTATTAATTATAAATATTTAATAATTATAGATAACTGTATCTATATATAAATTAAATGATTTGGCACAACCCATGTGAGTGATTATCTAGCAGGATATGTCCTATAAAAAACACTTCACATATTCAAGTACAAATCATATATATATATATATATATATATATATAGATAGGAACTAGCCTTCTACCAACGGCTGTAGATAAAAATTCTACACACATTCCTATATTAGCCATTGGATTTGAATCCAATGACTACACATTATCCCGTGGTGTGGACAGTGAAAAGAACAGTATGTTTAAACAATATTATGAATACCGCTATTAACAATATTATGTAGGTACTAATTGTGATGTATAGTGCAAAGTAAGATACACAGTGTTCATATTCCAACCATTCGATCACTATCTCAACAATCACCCTTCAATCACAGTCATCCTAACCCTATTTGCACCTTTTCCCCCTATTTTTTTTTTAAAAAAACTAACCAACAAATCCACATTTTTTCAACTCAGTTCAACCATCAACCATTGATCATTACTATTGTTGGCTATTCCCTCTCTTTTGCCCTTGTCTCTATCTCTCTTACTTTTTGTTCTCTACCGATACTCTACAAACGTTGGAGGAGAATGTCTCGCAATAAATCTATATAAATAAAAAAATCTTTTTCTCCTTCATTTAATATAGGACTCTGCAATTCCAAACTAAGAAAGAATCTCAAGAAAATTATAATTAGGTTAGGTATCACAATCCTTAATTAATATAAATACTCTCTAAAGATATTATAATTAGGTTAGTTATCACAATCATTAATTAATATAAAGAATATTAAGGAAATTATAATTAGGTTAGGTATCACAATCCTTAATTAATATATATTTAATTTTTTAATACCTATTATGATAGTTTATAGTTAAAACATTTGAATTGTATGATAGGACAAGTTTCCATTTTATTGGGATTATTTCTGCCCATTAATACACTCCCTCTTTAGATTAACTTTATCAAATAAGATGGGTAAATTTGAACCAAAATTCATAATTAATACTTATAAAATTTTTAAAAATTATAACTAATTAAAAAAATACACTAAAGTGTGTTTTTTAAATTAATGTGCTATTTAGATTTCCTATCATGTATTCAGTACACCAATTTGAATGTGTGTTTCTTAAATTAAATATATAAATATATATATGTAAAAACAATCACAATTTTACGGAAATAATTATTTACTAAAATAAAATCTGAGTGTTTTTTAATAGATGAACAAGTACTTGCTCAGTTGCTTGTCTTTATAAATAGTCTTAATGGTTGATATTATTATTATAAATATTTTATAATTAAAGATAACTGCATGTGTATATAAATGATTTGGCACAACCCATGTCAGTGATTATCTAGTAAGATATATCCTATAAAAAAGCCTCACAATATTCAAGTACAAATCATATATATATATATATATATATATATATATATATATATATATATATATATATATATATATAGGAAACCAGCCTTCTGCAAATGTCCGTAGATAAAATTCTACATGTTTCTATATCAACCATTGGATTTGTATCCAATGGTTGCACATCATTTCATGATGTGAACAATGAAGTGAATGGTATGCTACACCAGTATTATAAATAGCATTATGTACAATGCCGATCAATGTGATGCATAGGGCGAAGTAGGATATATAGTGCTCGCATCCCAACCATTCGATCATAATCTCAACAATGACCCTTCAATCACAGTCGTCCAACCCTATTTGCACCTTTTCCCCCTAATTTTTTTTAAAACCAACTAACGAACCCGCATTTCTTCAACCCAGTTCAACCCTCAACCACTATTCATTACTACTATTTGTCATTTTCTCTCTTCACCCTTGTATCTGTCTTTCTTTTCTTTTTTCTCTCTCTCTCTTACATTTCGTTCTCTGCGGATTCTCTGCGAACACCCGCAGAGAACGTCCCATATGTCTATATGAATATAAAATCTTTTTTCTTTCACTATTTATTTAAATTGAAGTAAGGAGAACTTGGGGGAGGTGGTCTGACTTACCCCACTTCTAGTGTTCATTTGTCCTGAAATGGGAGAAGTGTCACTTCCCTCACTTTCATCTAAAGTGGATTTTGAACTAAATCTATTTTAGCATTTTTTTAATGAAGTAGTTGGTGGATTGGGGAAAGTGGGTCAATCTATAAATACTCACTTGCCCTCACTTCGCTTCATTTTCAAAGTCTTTTTTGAATTCATAGAACTGCACCTAGCACCTAAATTTTCTAGTTCTATTCTCACTTTCTAATAAATCCACACCAGAAGTACTGGAAGTGATATCACTTCTCATTTAAAGAAGTGTCACTCCGACCCACTTCCCGACGAGTGAACAAACCCTTAATATAGGACATTCAATTCCAAACTAAGAAAGAATTTCAAGGAAATTATAATTAGGTTAGGTATCACAATCCTTAAGTAATATATTTAATTTTTTAATATCTATTATGATATTTTATTGTTAAAGCATTTGAATAGTATGATAGGACAATTTTCTGTTTTATTGGGATTATTTCTGCCCACTAATACACACTCTTTATAGATGAATTTTATTAAATAAGATGCATAAAATTGGAAGGAAAAACCCCATAATTAATGTTTATAGAATTTTTAAAAATGACAACTAATTAAAAAAAACTAAAATGTGTTTTTTAAATGTGATTGTGTGTTTTTTAAATTAAATATATATTTTGTGAAAAAAAAATCACAATTTTATGGAAATAATTATTTACTAAAATAAAATTTGAGTGTTTTTTCAATAAATAATTATTTTAATAAATAATTTGAATTGGAGGAAGTATATACGTATGATACGTAATCCACCTATAGTATAGTGAAGTAGGGTTGATAGACTGAAGACAACAACCAGGAGGGCCGGGAGTACATAAGTATGATACATAATCCACATGTGGTGTTGTAAGGTTGATAGACTGAAGACATCAATCACCATAGGGCATACTGGTGGTCTATACAATGATTTCTGTGGATGGATCTTCCACTTTAAATGGCAGTATGGAGCGAGCAAGGGTTAGACGCTTTGATCGGGTCTAGCATCTTGGGCCACCAGGGTTAGTGGTGAAAGCATGAATATATTTTGCATATCAACTTATTTCTTGGTATTTTATTATTATTGTGTTTTTTTTTTTACAAAGGTGATAAACGCCGTTTCATAAATGTGTCATAGGATAGACATATACGGTGGTGGACCAGTTATGGTGGCTTAAACCAAATATCACATGGGGGAAGATTAGAGTCCTAATATATATACGCCTAGAAGATATTTAGGAACCAAACCGAATTAACAAAAACCTTTGCCATGTAATCCTAAATGGGAAGAAAACGACATTTTCCCACAATAGATATGTAAACAGTGAATAAACAGTACTATTACAGTATATTCATAGTAATATAGTATTATAATAGTACTATCGACCCTGGGTATGTCCATTTATCATTCTCATAATATTCCACTAGACCGAGTAGTTTAATTTTTATATTTGCATTTTATAATTTAAATAATATTTTCTGAACATGTTTACTTTTTACATATTCTTTATGTGTATTATTTAATCCTTTGCTTTGTGTTACTAATTCACTGGCACATATTTAATGCAGGCACGTTTAGCATTTCTAAAAATTTTCCTCTTTTAATTAGGAAGAAACTTCATTTTTTACATCCACTTGTATCTTAAATTACTTGACACTTTTATCATTGGGCTGGGATGACATAGAAAATTGAGATTTTGACCCAGCTCAAGCTCAGATCTGACAGACCTCATAAATAGTTTGAATCGGGCTAGGCCGGTCCAAATTTAAAATATAAAACCATGACCCAATTCATATGCTTGGCTCTTTGGATCAATCATTGGATCAAGTTAGGATCGGCCCATTAGATTTGGCTCGAATCGACCCGTTGTTATTTTCTTTTTTAACTTTACTTAATTAAATTTTGTGATAATTTAAAGATAAAACATTAAAACAAATAATTTTATTAATTTATTAGTATTATATTACATTTTTACTTGAGAAAAATATTGCATCACTTCAATATAAATACATCCTAACTAGGTTAGCACCTACTTATTTGTGAATCATATGTATTTTCCCATTCTACATAAAATCGGACCCTTTGTACTTGATTGATCAATAAAAATGCAACTATCTTCCAAGATAAATTCTAGAGAGAGAAGTTGGTTGGCATGACATGACTGATGAGGCTGTCCCATGACAATTAGTCACTTAGCTAGTTAACTCCTTTGTATGATGGACTTATTTCAATCAATTAATCATTTGTAAATTTTTTTAATTTTTATTAATAATATTTAGTAATAAATCCAATGTGTCAGATCATAGGTCGCTCTGTGAGATTAGCTGGAAAAAGTCCAAAAAGGCCTGCCCATTACTTAAAAATAATATGTATATCCAATTCAATGTTTGTTTAGGTTAGGCTTGGACTGGTCTGTCAAACATTGAGTTTAGATTGGGTTTGGACTGTGGTCTTTGGACCAAATGATGAGAGTGTAATTTGATTATTAGTATGTAGTTGAAGTAGACAATTATAATAAAAGCACACTTGTAGTAGTTAATTTGTATTAATGTTTGCATTCAATTAGTTTGTGGACCTTGCGAACTTAATACAATTTAAACTAACACATTCCACCATCTTTCTTTAAACTCCGAACCCCACTTTCAATTAATTTTGCACTTAATACAAACAAAAAAAATTATCTGTATTTTTTGAAGATATAATATATATCATTTTTAACAATAATTAAAGCTAGGCATAGATATCTTTCTATATATATTTATATATTTGTTTTCAAGTTTATGAGGTATGAAAAATCTGGAAATGTTCCAACAATATGGCGTGATCTTAAAGAAATACTTGCCCAAGATGAGAGCAACATGATTACACAGAGAAAAATAAGAAAAAAAAAACCAAGTAGGAGGAGATTAAATGGTCTATTTGTCCAGTAAAGTCGTCTCTCATTTCTTGGTGCACAAACCTACCACAAATTTGTCTCTTAGATGTTATTTAGTGACTGCCATTAGGACAGACATTCCATTCAAAACATTCTCAAATATTAAATGATTTCCAGATTTCAGACAAAACTTTGGTTGCAACGGTGCACATTGATTTCCTGGCACCAAGTTTGTTCATGTATCAAATCATTCAAATAATTACCATATGTCAACAATAGCTTATATGTTAAAAAAGATTCAAATTTTACTAAGAAAAAACTTTAATTTAGAAACAATTTTCTCTATTTCCAACCCGTTACTGATCCAATTTGGAAACGTATTAAAAATAAAAAAAAATTCCATTTCGAGAAAGCTCGTGTCTAATTTATTAGACATGAAAGATGTGGTTTGTTTCAAAATTTAAAAATAGATTTGCAACGGAATTCAATATATTTATAAATTTTAAAAATAAAAACTAAATAAAATTTGTTTCAAAATACATTTATAAAATTAGAAAGGGATTTTAATCGGTTGCAAATCTTTTTTCTAAATTTTGAAACATATTTAAAATGAATTTACATCCATTTCAAAAATTAAAATGGAATTGAAATACGCATGCAAGTAAGTTTCTATTCTAAATTTGTAAAAGAAAAAATCATCTATATTTTTTCATGATAAAATATATACCATTTTTAACAATGATTAAAACCACGCATAGATACCTTTCTATATATATATTTATTATTTTTTAATAAAGTGAATAAACCACAACTTTATTGAGAAAAACACATAATAAAACGGGGCAAACACATAGAAGAGAAACAACCACATAAAGAAAATAGACAAATAGATCCTACTAGGGAGTGAGAACACAAATAGAAAGCAACATTTATAAGATGAAAAGAGAAGTTGGACTGCGAAGACTTCACGATGCAGGCACAAGTACCACTGTTGCTAAATGGAGAAAACTACTACTCGATGTAAAATGTGTTCTACATCAGCGAGTGATACGCAAGTCTTATGCTCATGAAGCTGAGAGAGTGCTTGATCCTCTGGGAGGCTTTAAGGTTAGTTTGCTAATGAGACTCTGAAGCTGCGGAAAGCCAAGATAGAAGCATGTTAGCAGTCTTAAAGAATATGGAATGAAGAGGTAAACAATTTAAGTAAAATATGTGATTATTCCGTTCGACTGATATTCGGATAATTGCTAGAGGGTGTTGAGGTCCCAAAGGTTTCGATAGTTAGAATTTAGAAATTGGATCCAAGAGGTCCAGATATTGGAAACGAGGACGAGGAAGACTTTGGAGCAAGGTTTGTCTAAGAATGACCAAAATTAAGCTCCCAGAATTCACATCCGATAAAAACATGTTCCACAGTTTTAGAACCTTAAACACAAGTGTCTATGGCGTTTAGATTACAACCTTTTTCAAAGAGGTTTGCTAGAGTAAGAATTTTTGTTTTTCCCAAACAAAGCCAACGAAAATAAAGTGATTTAGCTTGGAGATTGGGCTTTCCAGACTCGAGGGTGAAGGTGACTCTAGTCCCTCCATGCATTAATAATTTATAGGACTTAGACGGAGAATGTTCCATTTTTCTAGTGGCCAGGATTGAAATCCTCCGTCAGTTAGAAACGATCCAGGGATTGAATTCGAGGATTATGGTAAGATCGACTATTATAGGCATTCGATAAAGGTTTCTGAGAATTAAGTAATTGAGTGAATTGTCTTAAAGTTATCTAGGGGAGAGTACAATCCATAAAGAGGAATGGCCAGAGGTCTTTAGGAGATTGTCCTTCATGCCATCTGTCAAACCAAATGGATATGCTAGCACCATTTCTAATTGATTTGGAGATAGATGCTCGAGATTAATGAGAATGGTGTTAATCACACTTGAGGAAAAAAGTTTATTTCTCGATGGGTGCTTTGGAATAAGACTCCATGTGGTTTTCTAATTGAATAGTTGGCGTTGATAATTTTTGGCTCAGTAACTATTTGGGTTAGATGTGATCTTCCACCACCATTTCCCAAGTAAAGCTTTGTTGAACTCGTGGAGGTTAAGGATTGTCCATCCACCTATGTTGCGGGGTCGGCAGATTCTTTTCCATTCGACCAATCTGATTCTATTAGAACCTAGATCTGGTCCTTTCCATAGAAAATCTCTTCTAATCTTATCAATGTCTTGTATAACCCAAGCTGGTAGTTTGAAAACCGACATCCAATAAACTAGGATAGTGGATAAGACTGAGTTAAAAAGGGTTAGGCGACCCTCTAAAGATAGGTAGATTGCTTTCTAAAGTGTGAGTCTATATCAGACCATTCCAATGAGTTTTGCCCAATCTTGGCGTTTTGGTCATCTTCCAGAGAGGTTAACTCCCAGATATGTGATAGGATGGCAATCTCTGTTACAATTTAGAATCATTACTAAGGAAATGTGTGGTTGGTAGCCATAATTTGTAGAGTACATGCAGCTTTTCGAGAAATTGATTAAATGGCCAGAATACCCTTCGAAGAGATGATGAATTAATTTTGATTATTTGAAGATCTTCATGTCCTCCCACTGAAAAGATGATTAAATCATCTGTATATTGCAAATTATAGATTCTATTAGATTGGTTAAGTTGGACTTCAATCAAGGATTTGGATCTAATAGCATGGTTGAACATTGCACTGAGAACACCTACTGCCAAAGCAAAGAAAAAAGGTTAGAGAGGATCACCTTGTCTTAACCCTCTTTTACATCAAATATACCCCTGGGTTGTTCCATTAATGAGGATCTATGTCTTCATAGTTTTAGAATGGTATGAACCTAAGTTAACTAATGGCTACTAAATCCCCTTACTACTAGAATCTCAAGTAGAAAATTCTAGTCTAGGGAGTCAAAGGCTTTTGTAAAGTCCACTTTGATAGCAAAACCAAGTGGTTTTTTTTTTTTTTTTGAAGTTTAAAGATCACTTCTTGAGCGCATATCAATATTATCGATAATACATCCACCCTTAATGAAACCAGATTGAGATTCATCAACTAGGTCAAATCACTTGACTCGGTCTAGAGGCAAGGATCTAAGAGATGATTTTACAGGTAGATTTAATATGAGAAAATATTTATGAATTTTTTCAAACTATTCAAAGCTTGAAAGAAATTTACATATTTATATTATTCACATCTATATATATATATATATATATATATATATTGAAAGGTGGATAAACTACTTCAATTATAAAAGACATCTACACATATTAAAAATAGTATTTCATAAAAAAAACAATTAAAAAATTATCAAGCTTAAATTCAGTTTAATTCATACTTATTTCTTACAAAAATATAATCACATTTAAAATATATTTATCTTATATGTATGAAACATTAATCGCATAAATACATAAATATATTTGTTTTGAACGAATATTATAAATATTTATATATTTAAGTTATTTTATGATTTTTCTAATGATTTTACAATAAAATATTTTTTTGATAAAATATAAATTTAATCCTTTTCTAAAAGTATTCCATAAAAAATACATTAAAAATTGATAATTTTTTGAAAAGGCCAAAAAAAAAAGCCAGAAATAAGAAAAAAACTAATTATCAATTAATTTGGCAGGTACTAAATTATCATTCATAATTAAAAGCTGCAAGTTCTTTCAGAGGTAAAAGAAAACTTTCTTCTCCACATGAAACTAACAGGCAAGTCTAGCAATCCAATCCGCACAACAATTCCCTTCTCGCAAGAGCCATGATAAACGAATCTCCCTGTTTTTGTGAATCAAGCCAAAGATTTGTTGCAAAACTTGGATGGAGCTGAAACTCCTATGACCAGCATGAGCATTAATGAGATTAAAAACTTCTAAAGAGTCCACTTCAACAACAACTTTTGTACAACCAAACTGCCAAGCAAATTGTGAGCTTGATAGGATTGCCCATAACTCAGTATCAAACAGGGAGCAAACACCAACCTTGTGAACAAAGGCAGCACAAAAAATTCCACCAGCAAATGCAAACGATGTATCTGAGTGACAAGCACCATCAATATTCAGCTTGATCCAACTTTGTTCCAACTTACTCCACTTGGCAAGCACCTTTGACAAATACCTTTCTCTAGTACAATCCTAAAGTAGCTAAGCATGATGGATGATAGGTAAAACCATAGTCACCTACTAAACGCAAGTTTATGCACCGATCGAGTAATCAAAATGATGAAGTATGAAAAAAGCAAAAACATAAATAAAATGTACAACTAAATAAGCATGAATTGTCCGATAAGGTGAACTGATAAGGTGGGTTCCTAAAACATGCTACCCACTTTCTCAAAGTGACTTGCAATCTAATTGAACCGAAAGAGTTCCTAAAACATCTTACCCATTTTCTCAAAGTGAATAACAACTGATCCGATAAGGTGCTGATACAAAAAGCCCTATGACCTCAATACAGTCTATGATCTCTGTATATAATAAGAAAGCATGCAAAATATAGATAATTCTTCTCTGGAAGTAATTACCCCTAATCCCATACGAAGTAAAATCAGAATCTCTTCATGAAACATATGATTATATTACGAATGGAATTCCCTGCTAACTCACTCGGAAGGATTACATGAACGTAAATCTCAACCCCAAATTAAGTACATTATCTATAAACAATCTCGTAATCCCCTTCAATTGAGGCATGCCTATACTAGGTGGGTCTCTCGACTCATCACACAAGCACATAAAACATATATTCATGGCTCTCGCTACAATAGAATTCAAGATATTAGAGACATGAAATTGAATTCAACAATAAAAGATTAAAATTAACAAATCAATATAAAAGCATTGAAGATCCACAACCAATGCCAATCAAATTGTAAATTATAGGTTTCATCTACGCCTAAACACCGACAAATTAGCTCTCCATTAGAGGTAAGCAATCATAAAATCCACAAGAGACAAGAGACATGATTGAAAACATAAAAACCCATTTTTCTCTCTTTGCCCCTTGAGAAGTCAATGAACTCCCCTCCTATCTTCCACAAACACCGCCAAGGATGCTCCTCGATGACTCCAATGGTATTCTAGATGGTGGATGAGCCTCTTCTCCTAACTGGATTATCGTAGAAGACTTGGAGAAGTTCTCCCTCTTTCTTCCTTTGCTTAGCCATCAAAAAAATGTCCAAAAACCCTAAACATAAGCTTTTAAACCTAACCACTTACGGATATAAGAATAAGGTCATAAGGAGCTGAAGACGATGGGTCATGTGCATTATGGGCATCATACGGTCGTAAGCTCCACTTGTGAACTATTCTATCTTTCCATTATGGTCTAACTTACGGCTGTAAGTGTTGAACCATAAACTTTTCAAGATGGCCCTTCCGACCTCCTTTACAGGCATGTATTGCTCCCTGTAAGCTTCTTTGGACAACCATTATAGTCCAACTTACTGGCGTAAGTCCTGCTTGTAAGTTGCTCTGTCTAGTCATTATAATTGCAAGTATAAGCATGCTTGCAAGGTTCTCTGGATGAGGCTTACGGCCGTATGTCCGACAGTAAGCTGATCGTAAGGTGTTCTGTATGGCTTGCTCTTCAACTGTTGATATTGAGAGAGCTCTATCTTCTTCATCTTTGCTCTAAATTGCTTCTCTCTCTCTCTCTCTCTCTCTCTCTCTCTCTCCCCCACTCTCCTCATTGTGTTATCGGTCAACCAAAAACACAATTTACACCATATTTAATATCATCTTCTAAATAAACACCCTAATGCATGCCAAATAAATATATAAAATAATATAAAATCATGTACAATTATACACTTAACAATGAAATTAAACAACTCCTTGTTTGATGAGAGAAATAGGGTTATAAGATATACTTCTCTAAGTACCAAACACAAAGTCATTCATCCACTGCCATATTGTCCAGGTTGTCATACCAAAGATGATGCTCCAATTCATAGATTCTATACTTTCAACTCTGGAACTATCTAAATTCATGTGTCCGGGTGGCGGCAATTGTCCCCCTTCTTATATATATATATATATATATAAACATAGATAAAGCTTCTTGAATATATATATATATATATATATATACATATATATATATTGACCTCATCTTATTTTTTTTTACCCTTATATCATTTTTATAAAATATTAAAAAATAATAAATCAAAAAACTTTTAAGAAGAAAATAAGATTGGATGAGAAGACTAAAAAAAATGTTTGTGCATGTGTGAAAAGTAACTTGGGATATGTATTTCATTTGCCTCATCTGCATACATGTATTCAACTTCCTAGAGAAGGATTTCTTTTCTTTCTTCTTCTAACTTCATTTAATAATTGATACCTTCGAAACTACAAGAGGAATTTTTTTTTTTGGTGCAAGCAAATTTTCACTGCTTTAAATTTTCTCTCAAATATATCACCTTTGGAGAGTCCCATAAGGAGTGATCAATACAAAATTCTATAAGCATCGCCAACGACCTTTGGGTCTATTGGTACACGGGTCGCCGATAGAGCTCTCACCGAGTGGTGAGAGTTCGATTCTTGGCTGAGGGCACATTTATGGGAGTTGTGAATACTGGTTGTGTACGGGTGGTTCCAGCGCCCAAGTGAGCGCGGCCCCGTCCCCACTTGTTCCACCGAGGCTTGTGCACGTCCCTGGGTCTCTAGTGGATTCGCCCCGCTCCTCTTTCCCAAAATTCTTTAAGCATCTATTATTTGTAACTTAGAGACTCCCATTACTGAGTGAGTTCCAACATAGAATTTAATGATCTAATAGGAAATAATAATATTACTATGATATTGGTGAGAACAAAAGAAATCTTTTATATCCATTGCTCTATAGGTTTATCTTTAACTCTAATTTTACCAATTGCAATTGCAACTGTGTTGCAGGTTTTCTCTAACGTGAAGATTGTGAAGACTCAACTATATAATAAAATTATTAATTAATTCTTAGCTAATTAGTTGGTAATATATATTGAGAAAGATATCTTTGGTTATGTAGATAATGGAACAATCATTTGTTGATTTCAAAATGTGAAAATTCATAAAGTGAATTATGAAATTTGTTCTTGTTGATTTTTTTAGTACTTATTTAAAGGCTTATTTTTAGAAACTAGATATACTATTTAATTTGTGTTATTATGTAATTTTGAATGTACTTAAACTTTTTTTCTCTAAGTTTTATTTGCCCCCTTATCCGCAATTGCTGGCTCTACCTCTAATCCAAGTATAAAGGGAATCTCGAATAGGCATGTTCAATAGACTCCATCAAGGAAATTAACACATCGGGGATAGATATCAAAATTAATAATACCTCTTTGATGATATAATGATGAAGTAGCCAATCTACCAGTGGCGGCGCCGGGGTGTGGCGAGGAGGGACATCCGCCACACCCTTCGCCGGAAAAAAAAAATTGCTAGCTTATGACTTCTGAGGATTGAGTTGTGCAACAGACGAACGGTGGAGATTAAACGGTTGGAGTGGGATTGAACGGTCAGATTAATTATTAGGTTTTTTAATAGTTATTTAAGTCGGTTTAGAATATGAAGAAGCGTGGAGGTGTGGAAGCGAAGAATTCCCGAAACCGACTCAGCGTGGACCACATGCTTTCTTTGAACGGGTCGTCGCGAACTCATTTTAACACGTGGCCTCAAGATAGCCGATTTTGGGAGTATTTTACCAAGACAACCCTGAAAAATTTCATAATTATAAATTACAAAGGTTCTAGATTTTTCATCTGCGTACATGATTACAAATCCACGCAAACATCCGAGAAAGTTCCATAATTTCAACGAAAAACACATTCAACTTACACCAGACTACTTTCATATATCTATTAGGTTCAAATTGGTTCATATATATTTTTATTTTAATTGTATTCATTTTATTGTTTAAATCTTTTGATTGTCTTTTTTTAAAAACTTAAAAAATTTAGATTTTTTTGAAAAAATTAGAAAAAAATTAAATCAAAAATTTCTCACTCGACGGCTGAAAATTTTATGCCAGAGTTTTTGTTGACTAGTCGAAATGTTTATTCAATAGCTGGAAATTTTTTTCTGTTAACTTTTGCCACACCCTCTAATGAGTCCTGGCACCACCACTGAATCTACTATGTGTCATGAGCCAAAAAAAAAGACTTGATTCGCTGAGGACCTCTCCACTTCTAAATCTGATGCCACACATTAGAAGACTCCATATCAACCGGTTGGGATAAAAGAAAGTAAGCTGACTTAGTAGAAAAGTAGCAAGACTTACTATACATCAATATAATGTTATCCTCCCTATTCCAGCTTGCTAAAGGAGGAAATGCAGCAATAATCTGACATATGTCCTATAGTAAAACTTTATTAAGATTATTTCAATCCCACTTACCAAAATTTGAAGCAAAGCTAGAGACAGTGACCTCTCTGTCTTGCTCTTCTTTCACAGAAGTAGAAAAATTCAATAGTGGCCCCACCCCAAGGACCCCATTATTTGTCCAGAATATGTCCCGTTTTCCATCTCTAATAAACCAAATAATTCCTTGTCCAACATACTCTTTGATAGAGCAACTCTCCATGCGGAAGAAGCTCTACTAGCAATATAATTCATATCCAAAAAACATTTCCCTTTTCTCAAATATTTGCTTATGACTATGACTGAAAGGGAATCTCTACGAGTTTGCACCTCCAGCCAAGCTTAATTAGGAGGGACTAATTATTCACTGTAACCTTCCGGAAACCAATGCCCAGTCGTCTCTTTACGCGACAGACGTTATCCTTATTGACTCCAGCACATTTGTGGGTTGGATGGAATAGATGGGCTTGGAGCCCATGATGTTGAAAAAAAAAGAAAAGAAAAAAGAAAAGAAAAGAAAAAAAAAATGAAGCTATGTCAATTAATGGAATGCCAGGGGTAAAAGGGTCATTTTATATGAATGCCCTATTTGAGTAAAACTCTCATTCTTGGGATGATGAGATGAGAGGAAGAAGGCTAGGGCAAGACAGTGAGAAAGAAATTTGAAGAGAAGAAAAGAGAAAGTGAAAGATAGGGCTCAAGGAGAAGAAGAAGAAGAAGAAGGTGATTAGGGCAAACTTGGCAAGAAGATCCTCGACGATCGGCGCCGGATTTCATCACATTCATGGGTAGAGCAACCATACTAGTAAGACACCTAATCTTTTGGGTTGATTCCCATTTTAACTCTTCTTGAAGTCCTTGTTTCCATCTTGTGTGAAGATGATGATGAATGTGTGTGTTGATTTACTCTCTTGTTGAACTGTCATGTCTTTGAGCTTGTATACCTCTAGTTAGCTAGAGAAATTTTTGTAAACACAATTAATTGACATAGTGGAAGTATTGTAATAGGCTTTAAAGAGTCTCGTAGTTTTTCCCTCGATTTGAAGGGTTTCTATGCTAAAATTGGTGTCTTGTATTGTATGTTTGCACTTTTGTCGTCTTTGTCATTTTTACCTATTGCTAGATCACTAAGAGGGGTTGTAATCGCACCCTTGAGGGTTGCATTTGACCTAGGAGGGTCTTGAGCACGTATAGAAACTATTCGGAGTTGTTTTGGAGTCATACGGGGTCCATACGGTCTTTATAGAGGTCGGTATAGAAATTCCTGAGAGGTTGAACTAGACCATACGGGGTCTATACTAGCGTATAGGGACCAGTATGAATTTTTCAGAAAGTTTTCACTAAGTCATGTTGTCGGCATCCAAGCCGTATAAGCGAATAGTGAATTGCTACACTAACATGAACATTAATTTGCTGCAGTAACTTTCGCAGAATTTTTTCACTGTTTCAGCGCAGGTAACCACCACAATCCCAACCCATGAGATGAATTAATTTCCATTCCTCTATGGAACCCAGAGAGAATTCATCATAATTCCATAAATTTATGAGCAAGTATGACTTGGGAGTCATGCATTTTGCACTTTTAGAATATAGTGATAGGCTGCAGATTGGTTTGTGCAAAAAGGCTTATGTTGAATGTAGTATGAAGGAATTACTGTTAAATATAGCATAGAGGGGTCGAAGAAGGGTCCAAAGGACCCAACACAAATTTTTTAACCAAATAAATCACGTTTCATTGTTGTCATGATATTATTAAAACCACAAAATAGTTTTTAAAATTATTAGTTAAAAATAAGAAAATTAAAAAATAATTTTTAGTACATCAAAAGAATTCAAAATAATTAAAAATAAATAAAATGGTTTCACTTAATTTGCTTACTCATAGAATTAAATTACATATACATCTTCTTGAACGTGAGAATAATCAAAGTTCATATAGTTCTTTTACCTTGGATCAGAGGTGTGTCACCCAATAATCTATTCATCAGCATTAGATTCTAGCTCTTGCTTGCACTCAGAGAGTCAATGTTATACTCATTTTGTTATCATTGAAGAAGAAGTCACTAACATCTAGATTTTCTATCTCTAATTATTGTTATCAAACTTTGATAAGCCTGAACCCAAATAGGATTAAAGGACAATTAGAAGTGGATGAGCAAAGTAATATTTAAAACTATTATTTAACTATACAATGTCACACTATTACAAAAAAAAAATTTAATTACATATATGATGTAATTAGTTTAGTGGGTAGGATTTCATTTCGGAGATCATGAACTTGGTCATGGTTAAATAACTTTTATGGGCAGTTAGAAAAATTATTTTCCACAATACCAATACACAAGTCATTCCATTCATTAAATGTTTTACATAAATAGATATAAATATATTTCAACTTGCATCCTTGACCTCACTTCAGTTCGCTTCACTCTACTTCACTTGCATTTATTCAGTACTGATGCTCTTAGGTGCTGTTTGGTTACCAATAAGTAGCTGTAAGTAGCTATAATATATATGATTTTATATATATAATGTTGTTTGATTTGCTGTAAAATCAGTTTTGCATGTAAAATATTTTACAGTTTATAGTAATTTTACCGCATTTCAATTTACAACAAAATTTGTTGCAAGTTGAAATGCAATAATTTAAGTGGTATCCAGTTACCATCATATTCATCCCATATTTAATTATAAAAATATTTAATAAAGTAAATTATCTTTAAATTTATTATAAAATATTATTTAATAAAATTAAAAATATTAAATATTTTTATAAAATAATAATTATATAATTAAAAAAATTTATGGCTAAAATATTTTTAATTGAAAATATTATATTATTTTAAAATTTAATTATAAAATTTTTTAAGAAAATTAAATAAATATTATATTTTTATAATTTAATATTTATATAATTAAATAATTTCATCATAAAATATTTTAACAATCGAAAATATTATAAAAATAATTAATAGAGTAAGTGTTTTTAAAATTTAATTATAATTTTTTTCAAATAATAAAATTAAAGAAATATTAAATTTTTTTAAAATTTAATAAAATATTTTACTAAATTAATTAATTATTTTTTACTTAAATTAATTTTTATGAAAAATATTAAATAATTCATAATGATAATGGATAATTTTGGTAATCTCACCATTCTACTTACATGATAAGTATAGCTTTAAATTTATATCAAACCCAAAAAATAAAAAATAAATACAGCACTTTCAATTACAGCAAACCAAACAGTAGTGATAAAAATTAAAATACAACATTTTTACTTACATGTGATTTTACTTACATATAACTACACAACCCCTTAATCAACTCCAACAATGCAAACATAAATAATTATGTATCCAACAAAAAATGAGACCATGACACTCAAAAATATTCTAGATATCCTGATCATTAATCCATCCATACATCTTCATGAATGGATTCTCTAGTGTTTTTGGAGGATATTGATCAATGCACTCTTTCCAAACTCCTTCATCTTTCAAATCCCTGTTAACTATCCAAACACAACTGTTGCCCAGGAAACCAGCTCCAAACCCTATCATGAACACTCTCTGCCCTTTCTTCAACCTCTTCTTTGCTTCCATATACCCCAATGCATACCAAATACTACTCGATGAGGTATTCCCGAACCGATGAAGTGTCATTCTCGCCGGTTCTAAATCCCATTCACTTAACCTCAGGCTCTTCCCAACTCCATCAATGACAGCAGCTCCTCCAGGATGAATTACAAAGTGGTCGATGCCAGCTTTGAAGTTCACAATGTTTGTTTGTTTGTTTGTTTTTGGAAGAACCTCTCCAAAAGGAGAAGCTAATTTATTGAAAATAAATCAAGAAGAACAAGACTACAGAAAGAGGAAAAACTAGAAACAAGTTAAAAGGAAAAACCAAACTTTCTAAACGATTTCATAATCCAAAAAGGGAGGTCTTTGCCGAACAAGAACAAATTAAGGTGTTGATGAAGCGTGCCATACAAAGCAATATTCGCTGCCGGATAATCGACAAATGAGGGGATGATATGAATATGAGGATGCCCGCACATGTCAAGAAGGAATTTCAAATTGTTTACTTGTGCTTCAATTCTCCAAGACGAGACGTGATCGAAGCATTGGAGAAGATGAATGACTGCAGCGTGGTCGCAGAGAATGTGTTTCACAGGGATATGAAGATCCAAAGCAATCTGGAGAGCAACTTCAATGGCAAGGATCGGGCCGAAGATGCTGTCCGAGAGCTGACGGGAGGAGCTGCCAGCAAAAGAGATTTTATAGTTAGCTGAGGAAAAGAAAAAGCCAACCGAATTTACCTTAAGAGTGTGATTTGTTGTTGCATGAGTGAACAAGAAGTTGTCATCGGCAGAGGAGAAGTTAGATAGTAATAATTTTCTACCCATGAGAACATAATTGCTCCAGTAGAACTCACCCGCATGAGCAGCAGCCTTGAGAACAATGTTAAGGAAAATGGGACAAATGTCCCTGAAGATGTAATTGCAACGGAACAACCAAATGAACCAAGCACAAGCGGCAATTAATGCTAAAGTATATGCAGAATGCCTGTAATTAGTGACCCAAATGCCTGAGGAAAAACCATTACAGAATGTAATAGATAAATTAAACTGACGATTAACCTGATCCCAAATTGCTTGGATTCTATCACACTGGCATAACAGATGATTAGTAGTCTCACGATGTAACCCACAAAAAACACAAGAGCTATCAGGACCAAGGTGAATGCTGTGAAGAAAAGCAGATGTAGAAAGCCTACCTCTCAAGCATAGCCAAATAAAGTGTTTAATTCTAGGAGCAACTGGAATATGCCAAACAATGTTCCAACCATCCCAGTCATCATAACAAACAGATTGCTTGTTCAAAGTATGATAAACAGCAGAAGATATTTTAGTGTGAGATTCAACAGAAGACCAATACCAATGATTCTCAGAGTTGTAATCAATAGCAATAGGAGAAGGAGAACACAGTAAATGCCCAGCATTGTTACCAAAAATGTGATTCATATCCAGAACAGATCATTGTTCATTAATAATGATATCAGAGAAAGAAATAGCATCAAAATCAACTTCCATATTAAGAAAAGTGGGTTTTAAAGCAACAAGAATATCATATAACCAGGGATCCCAAAGCAGGGAT
Source organism: Dioscorea cayenensis subsp. rotundata (assembly GCF_009730915.1). NCBI lineage: Eukaryota > Viridiplantae > Streptophyta > Magnoliopsida > Dioscoreales > Dioscoreaceae > Dioscorea > Dioscorea cayenensis. Next base: position 26,517 of record NW_024087865.1, read on the forward strand.
GTTCTCAAAGGGTTAACTTTGTTAATTTTGCAATGGTATTTAATAAAAGCTGTTGTTTTACAAAGACCCCTAAAGAACCAAGAACATTTAGCCGGCACAGTGTCTAGCCAAAAATTAATAGTCCCATATTTGTTCAGTAAAATATCAACCCAAATACAATCATGTTTGTTTAAATATTTGAAGATGTTTTTAGACATGAGAGAATGTTTAGCAAGATTGAGGTTCTTAATACCTAAGCCCCCCCTCAGACTTACCTTCTGTTAAAATACTCCAACTCACATTATGGATGCCCTTTCCATTTCCATTTCTATTCCAAAAGAATTTCCTAACAACTTTGGAAATATCACAATGTTGCTACCCCCTCTTATTGATCCTTTGATCCTTCTGTAAATTCCAGCCATTACAAATCGGACAAGTTCCGTGACTGGAAGCACCTTTGGTGCCAATGTTTTCAAGTTCTGCACAAATGCAAGAGCTGCAGCTTTCTTCAAATATTTGCTCAAACACATGCCAGTGTGACCCAGCTCGTCTTCCGTCTCATAGGCACAATTAAACGCTTCATCGTTAGCACCAAGATCAGTCCTTATGAGGTGTTTGAGATTGAGTTTTGCTTGATTTTTCTTCTTCGGATCATTAGTGAGCAGCATTGCGCAGCCACCACACCGGAATAGACAGTTTGCAAGCATCATGGACCTGTTATTGCCGGAATACCAGTTCGGAGTTATCGACTCTGATGTGAATATCAATGCCAGCTTATTGAACTGACTCATGAAAGTCCTCTGAATAAGATCAATAGAATTAAGACTTGCACTGCATCCCATTCCGGACAAGTTGTAAATCTTGATATCATCTCTCATTTTGAACTTGTTAACAATTCTGGTAGCAAGTGATGGTTCCGGAGCAAACATAGATACATTGACAACAAGAATATCAATGTCTGTTGGTTTAACACCGGAATTGGCGAGAACATCACTGACTGTGTGCTCGAAACTCTCGTCCATCTCAAACAGGGCATCTTCGAATGTCGACGTTGCTTCTTCGCCACGGAAGATGCTTCTGGGACCATATGTTTCTTCGCCGATGCCGGAGTTGACGATGATTTTCAGCAGGAATTTATATTCGTTGAAGCCTAAAAGTTGTTTCTGTGGATAACTTCTCCGCAAATGTTTGTTGGAAGCTTTAACTCGTCGGAAGGCTTGAAACAAGCGTAGTCAAGGAGGTAGCAGTTTTGGTGCCGCATTTTATTTAGTTTGTTGATAATAAAAATGGTTACTGAGTAAATGAGGAGAGCGATGGACAAGATCAAGAGGAACTCCATTTTTTTTCTATTTCTTAAAAGAAATGGGAATGTTGATGAACAGTGGGAATGGATGAGAAAGGAGCATGAGCGATATATAGAGGAGATAGAGGGGTCACGGGTCTAAATTTGGCACTGTCCAACTTGGCAAAATCTTCCTCAGATGTTTGGTTCATCAAATCGTATATTACCTTTGGTAATAGAATTACTAGAATATCATTCATAAGTTATGTTGACGGAATATGTGTCATTTTTGTTTGGTTGATAAGATAGTAATATGATAAGAATATAATATAATATTGTGTTTAGCTAGTTGGCACTTTTCATTACAAATTAATGCTTTATTTAAACATCCTTATCCTATAAGTGCCAAATATATCAAAATTAATACTATTTTAAAGTAAATATCCAAATTGTTTAATAATAAATATTTGTTTTGTTATTATTATAAAATAAAATTTAGATTTTAATATAGTTAATTTGTATTAATATTAATTAACTCAATTTTATCTATTTTAAATAAATATAAAACTTTCCTCTAAATTTATATTTAAAAAAAACAAATAATCCGAATGATTTTTTATCTTCATCTAAACATTTGATCTAAACATTTAGATGAGTAAATTTTCATATATAAGATATGTCTGCTTTCTGAACAAGCTATTAAAGTATTGTAGAAATAATTAAAGACTATCAATCATCACCTCCAAAAAGTGCAATCAATTTTTTAAAAAATTGATATTTTTGTGATTTTATTGAATTTGAAGGGTATAACAAAAAAAATTGCATTTCTCCTAAATATAATATTACCATCTATTGAGTCAATAATTACATTTCCGATAATATTAGTGAAGTTATCACATTTTGGGAAAATGATATTCCCACTCTATATAACCAAATAAGGTAATATAATATTTTGTGGTCCACATTCTAGGGAATCTAATATATTCCCCAACCACTCCCAATCAAACAGCATATTCAGTTTAATTGTCCCACGGCTGGGCCAGTAACTCATAACCAGTTCATACTATAACAGGAGAGATGATCCCACGGAACCAAGATGTGGCTCATCCTCACCTGCTGGATTGCCCTAATTTAGTGACTTCTATACAAAATGTTGCAATATTTTAAAGTAATTTTCAATCTATCCCTATATGACATAATAAATAAATAACAAAATTTACAAACCCATGGTTAAAAATGAGCCACATCTAAATATATTCTCGTGGTAGTTACCATAAAACTAAAACCATTGGATTATTTTTTTCTATAAGTATAACAGTCTCGGTTATGGATTATGATGTTCCTATAACTCGTGACCCAGTTTTTTCTGTTTTTATTTTTTATTTTTAAAATTAATAAAATTCCCACGCAATAGGATTCGTACCCATCCTATCAATGAGGGCAATGCTTGGTTGGCCCCTTTTTTCTTTTTTTCTTATTTCTAAAATTAAAACAATAAAATAAACAAAATCACCATCACTTGACCCTCTATCGCCTCCACTTACAGCTTAACCACAAAGGACATAGCCAAAGTTGGGGGATTATTGTTTAATGTAGCCTAGCCAAAAAAAATTTGAATTATTATTTAAAAATAAAAATATTTTCAAATAATTTCTAAAAAATCAGAAGAATTCAAGACGACTTCAAATTATTCTAAATAAATAAAAATGAAACGATCACAATTTTTCATTTACTTGTCTAATCAAGTTGCATGTGCATTTTCTTAAATGTGAGAGAAATTAAAGCTCAAGTAGTTCTTTTAATTTGGATCAAAATTGTCACCCATTCATCTATTGATTAACATTAGATTCTAGCTCTGGCTTACATTCGGGGACCATTGTTGTACTAATCATGTTTTTACTATAGAAGAAGTCACTAGCAATTAGATTTCCTATCTCTGCTTCTTCTTACCCAATTAAGAAACCCGTGCAAACTTTGATAAGCCTCCAAGCATCCCGTACAAACTAAGAATAACAATTAAATAAAATAAAATGGCATTAAATGTAAAATAATGGGATGAAGAGGGGTATATATGGATCAGGGAAAAAGGTTAAAAAAACTCAAGGTTGTCTACATTTTTAGTTTTTATTAATTAAAACAAACAACAACTTTGTCTAAGTGGTTAGCCTGTGCATTGAGTGGATATGGCGGCATGAGTTTGAATCAGGCCACATCAACTGACCTGCCAAGTTTTGTTGGATCAGGCCATTTTTTTTTTAAAAAAAAATGGATGAGCCACTTCAATTAAAATAAGGAAATAACAACACCTCTCACTAAACTGGTGAGAAAAAACAACAGACAAGCAATATAAAAACCACTAATTGTGGTACAATAACTACAACAAAACCTAAAAGAGAGGAAAAAAAAGCTTTCTCTAAGCCAGCTCCAAAAAGCACCCTAGGCTTCACCCTAATTTTGAACCTCCTTTGATGTTGGCGCCCTACCAACCTCCTCCACCCATGGGCCTAAGAACTCCAGACTTTATCGAATGGTAGAATGGAGTCCTCCAACTTCACTTTGAAACCCACTACCGTTGCTAAGAACCAGGATAAAAGCATATGATTAATCTTCAAGATAAGAACATGTGTTGGCACCACATTAGCATTAAAGATGTAATAATCATTTCTAACAATCCAAATGTTCCACACAAGGGTCTTAACGACCAAATTAATCCCCCATGTCCCTATTCGATGGCCTCACTAGTGACCTCCTAGATTCCCAGACATATCGCATAGAAGTAGGCGGGTCAGGCAGCTGTAGAAGACACACAAAGTAGTCCCACACTTGTCCAGCGAAAGAACATTAGATGAACAAATGGTCAACAGATTCTATGCCGGAGTGGCATAACACACATGTTGCTATTGGAAGCCAATTACATCGTCTTCTCACAAGATTCTCCAGAGAAAGGATCTTGTCTTTCCACACCAATTAATTGAACAAGTTGATTTTCCTTGGGCAAGTATTTCACCAAAAGAACCTAGCAGTCGGGAAGCGCAAACCTCCATCATTTAAAAAGTTATAGAATGACTTTACCAAAAAGGTATCGTTCCCTGTGAGCATCCATCGTTTCTGATCTTTCAATTCGCCACTTGGCGCCCTCAAACGGTCTCTGTACTGCAGAATATCCAAGCTCTCCACGAAGGGAGCCCCCTCCAATATGTAAGCGAGATCAGGCCAAATCTCAACCCATGTCCCCCACTAGTTAAAAGTATATTCAATACACCAATTTGAATGTGTGTTTTTAAATTAAATATATAAACATATATGTGAAAAAAATGCTGCACATCCCTATATCAACCGTTGGAGAATCCAAATGCTACACATCACCCCTTGGTGTGAACAGTGAAGTAAACAGTGTGCTTTGACAGTATAGTGAATAGTGTTATAAACAGTACTATGTACAATGCCAAGTGTGATGCATAGTGCAAAATAGGATATACAATCCTCACATCACAACTATTTGATCATCATCTTAATAATGACCCTTCAATCTCAATCATCCAACCTTATCTGCATAATTTCTCCCTGAAAAAAATAAAAAAAACCAACCAACCCAGTACAACGCTCAACCACTATTCATAATTTCAAGTTAAATGATCTATGTCTTCATTTAATCCCATCCGAACACCAATTTCAACCCCCAGCAAAAAATCCTATAGACATGCAATGAGAATTAACATTCTACCAAGTTTAAACCTAAAGCTATAAAAATCACAAGGTTTAAAGGGTGGTTCTGCAAAATGGTTACTTTACATAAAATATATATACCCCAAAAGAAATGGTAGATTTCCAAGCTTAACTGATTAACTATCAAACTAACTTCACTAAGTCAAGAGAAATTAATCTAAGCTTCAAAGGATGTCATCAAGATAGGGGGTGATAGGGCTAGCCATACAATGGCCATTCTCATAAAGGTTAGAGTAACAGTACTAGAAATAACAATAATAACCAAATAAAGAAGATGAAGAAGATGGAGAAGAACAAGAACAAGATCAATAGTCAAGAGAATTTGAGATCTACTCAAATATCTTGGCAACAAGTGTTGTGGCCAACGTATGTGTATATATATATAACTATACGCATATATTTGTGGAAATCAACATATATATAACTATTTTCAAGAAGATGAAACTCAACATATATGCATGCATAAATATATATATATAACCATATTCCAAGGGATATGATGCAGAATCAACATATAACTATGTTCAAAAGCTGCAGATCAATCATATAAGTATATATATATAGCTATATACATTGGTTGCAGCAAGCTCAAAAGAAGGGGAAAAGATAGAGAAAAAAATGAGGCTTAGATCATCTCCAAGAGATATGTATTCTAGGTCTTAAACATACACACCATGCACCAATCTTTAGCACAAAGCAAGGCAGTCAAATAAGCTTCAAATAAATTACAACTAAAGCATCAATGCTAATGATGAGTGTACAATGTTCATATATTTGGAGCTCTCTCGGCATTATTAGAATAAGGACAATGGCAAACTAGATGGCTTACGGGCAGCTTACAGTCGTCCTTACGGCCATAAGGCTATTCTAGAAGACCTTGCGGGCATGCTTATGCCCGTAAGGGGGAGTCAGAGCTAATCCAGAGAACCTTACGAACAAGGCTTACGCCTGTAAGGATACCCGTAAGGACCATCAAGAGCAGCTTACGATCGCAGCATATGCCCGTAACGGCGGTCGCAAAAAGCAAAACAGTGAAGCTTACAGTCATAAACTGGACCACAATACAAACAGAAGACCTTACGGACAGGGCTTATGGCCTTAAAGCTTGCAACAATCTTCTCCATCTCCCTCACAGCCTAGTCCTTACACTCGCAAACAGCTCATAAGTAATCTGGTATAAATAGAACTTGTGAAGATTTCTAGGGCATTCTTTATTCTACCTTTCTATTCTTTTGAGGGTGACTCTTGGAGGCGAGGTTGAGTAAGAAAAGGGCCTAATCTCCAACATTCTAAGGCCAGTTTGGAGAAGGATTTGGTATTACATTTAAGGGGATTGAAGATCGTAGCCGTCAAGCTCATCTTGACGGCGTGAGTAGAAGCTTCTTCGAAGAATCTTCATCCTAGGGATTGAAAAAGGGGTTTTCATGGATCTCATGTCTTCCTCTATTCTTTGAATCTTGAATGCTTGCCCTTCATTAATTGATGGCTACTTTGTAGATGTAAGGGCATAGTTAAACTCCAGGGTTTATTTTTTTGACTTTGGTTGTTGGATCTTTCATGTTTTAATTGATTTCTGATTTGTAATCATATCTATTTGAATCTAACTGGCAAAACAGGGGATCAGAAATTTTGCAGTCATTGTCGAAGTGATGGATATACTATTGATCATTGTTTGGAGATCATGGGTTATCCAGATTGGTATAAAGGCATGAAAAAGAAGAACATGGGAACTAGAGTTGCAGCTCATGTTGAAGTTGAAGATCAAGGTGACCACCTTTGAATTTTAGGTGGCAGAAGGGCTAGGAAAGGCTAGGTTCGATCAACATCTTGTTATTGTTGTTTGTGAACAAATGATGAAGATTTTTAAAGGAAAAAATCATGTGGGAGAGACTTATGAAGTAGGGAATACTTCAAGCAACTTTGCAGGTATCCCTGTCTATAAAGCTATTGCTCTTTCTTGCTTTAGTCGCACATATCAAGATTGTGAATGGATAGTAGATATAGGGGCTTCAAATCACGTGTCCCCACATTTGTCTATTTTCCATTCTATTCAACTTTTACCTCACCTTATACCCATAAAACTTCTTAATACTACCACTAAATTAGTAAGGTACATTGGACATATTTTTCTTCAACCTAAACTAGTTCTCACTAATGCCCTTTATGTACCTAATTTTAAGTTTAACCTTTTATCTGATGGACAAATGCTCAAAACTTCAAATCTTATTGCTTTATTCTTATTTAACAAATGTGTTTTTTAGGACCCTTCTAATGCCTTAGTGATTTCTGAAGGAATTTGGTCCAATGGATTGTACAAATTCAAGTCTTTTGCCAAGACAAACCCAATTTCTGCTTATGTACGTCGAAGCTAATAAGTATAGTGGTGTAGTGTTTTCTAAAATTTTAGCTTTGCATTCTCAGCTTGATTTACATATTTTACATTCAAGAATTGGTCATTCTTCTATCTCAAAACTCATTCATTTGGATCATTGTGAAAAATTAGTTCACAGGGATTTCTTTTGTGATGTTTGTTCACTGGCTAAACATCATCAATTTTTTTACCAAAGCATACTACACAAGTGTCACTTCCTTTTGAACTACTTCATGTTGATTTATGGGGGCTTTTGGAACACTTGATTTATCAGATGCAAGATATTTTTTCACAATTGTGGATGACAAAACTAGGGCCACCTGGAATAATACTCATGTTTGTCCTACTTTTATTTCCTTTCTCAAATTTGTTAAAAATCATTTTCATGTTAGGCCGAAACAAATTCAATCAGATAATGGTACCGAAGTAGTCATATGTGAGTGTAGTGCTTATTTTCTCAAAAAGGATATTATCCATCAAACTAGCATGCCCATACTCCTCAAAAAAATGGGGTTGCTAAATGGAAACACTGTCATCTTCTTGATACTGCTAGAGCCCTTAGGATTCATGCTCATCTTCCTAAGCATTTTTGGGGGATTGTATTTTAACAGCCACTTATCTCATTAATTGCATGCCTATGTTTGTTTTAGGTTGCAAAACTCCATTTGAGGCCCTTCATGGTTATAAACCATCTTATGATCATTTAAGAGTCATGGGTTGCTTGTGCTTTGCCCTGATTACTGGACAGAATTCTAATAAAATGTCTCAAAGATCTAGGCGATGTATCTTCATTGGTTATCCTTCAAATAAAAAAGGGTATAAATTATTTGATTTGGAAAACCATTCCATTCTTTATAGCAGAGATGTCACCTTCAAAGAAGAACTTTTTCCTTAATTTTAATCCGGCTCATCTTACGGCTTTTCATATGCCTATAACTACTTCCCCTACTTTACCTCCCCTTACTTTTAAAGACATGACCCATGGTTCTTGTCATTTCCCATCAAAACCCTTGTCTTCTTTATCAATCTCTCTCGAAAAGTGCAACACCTATCTCACCACTTGTTGATTCTACTAGTCTTCCACATGATGATGTTCCTACCGTGGGCTATACCCCTCTCTCTTGTTCCCTTTTCTTCTTCAAATGATGGTAACCAAGTTCTTTCACATACCTTTCCTGTGTCACCTTCTACCAAGCTGCCTTCTCCCTCTCTTGAGTCATCTCCTTCTTCCTTTTCACACACTCCACCACTTGCACTTAGGAGATCTCAGAGATAGAAAACTTACCTTATATGGCTTGATGATTTTGTTGGTGCAGTCCAAAAGGGTAAATGTTCTTCCATTACTGATTCTTTTCCTTCCATTATTTGTTACCGATTGTTAACACCTTATAGTCTTTATACTTACCCTAAAGACTATGTGAGTTTTTAGCCCATGAATTTCTATCTAAGAACCTTCTTATTATGCACAAGCTAAACATGACCCTGGGTGGGTAGCTGCTATGAATAAGGAGTTTGCTGTTCTTGAGAAGAATGAGACTTGAGAATTGGTGCAATTGCCACAAGGTTAAAAAGCCATTCACTCCAAATGGATTTACAAGGTTAAACTTAATCCTGATAGAAGTGTGGAATGATTGAAGGCCCGATTGGTTGTGAAGGGGTATAATCAGAAGGAGGGACTTGATTACAAACACACATTTAGTGTTCTTACTAAATTGGCCAAGGTTAGGGTTCTTATTGCTCTCACCACTGCTCATCAATGGCCTATATTCACCAATTCAACTTCAATAATGCCTTCTTGCATGGCTATATTGATGAATAGATTTATATGCATCCACCTGAGATTATTTTGTTCCTACACCCGGATTGGTATGTCGATTGAAGCACTGTCTTTACGGTTAAAAGCAAGCTTCTCGCAAGTGGAATCAAGAATTTACTCGTTTCTTATTTAGCCTTGGTTATATTCAGCCAAAGCATGATTACTCTCTCTTTGTTAAGCATAATGGTGTACATATTACTGTGGCACTTGTCTATGTGGATGATGTTCTTCTCACAAGTAATTTTCCTACTGAAATTACTCATACCAAAGCTGCTTTGAATAATTAGTTTACTATTAAAGACTTGGGGCTTTCCAAGTGCTTTCTTGGCATTGAAATTTGCACCATTGACCAAGGCACGATGCTTTACCAATGCAAATATGTTCTTGATATTCTTACTGATTCTGGTGTTGTTGGAGCTAAACCGGCTCGATTCCCTCTCCCTCAAGGACTTAAACTCAGCCTCCATGAAGGCGTGTCCTTGTTAGATAGTGAGAGATATCGACGTCTCATTGGTCGCTTGCTATATCTCAGTATGACTCAACCTGATATTTCATATGCAATTCAACACCTTAGTCAGTTTGTTTCTACTCCTAACGTACCTTATATGGTTGCTACTATGCATGTTCTTTGGTATCTAAAAAGGACTCTTTCAAAAGGTTTGTTCTATCCCGTTCAACAATATTTAAAAATCACTGGTTTTACTGACAGTAATTGGGCTAGCTGCTTGATGACTCAATGGTCTCTAACGGAATATTGTATTTTCACGGGCCACGATCTCTTGTTACTTGGAAGACCAAGAAACAAACTATTGTTTCTTCTTCTTCCACCAAAGCTGAATATCGTAGTATGGCTATTACTACATGTGAACTTCTTTGGCTTAGTTATTTTCTCGCAGATCTACATGTTAATATTGAGTTGCCAATGACACTTTTTTTGTGATAATTAACAAGGTTGCTCAGTTAATTGCCACCAATCCTTGGTATCACAAACACACTAAACACTTGGATAATATTGTCATTTTACTAGTGAGAAAATTCAAGACGGTGCACATTCCATCTTCATTACAGCTTGCCGACCTCATGACTCCCCTTGGTGAATCACAACATTCCTTAATTTCTTTGTTCCAAGTTGGGCTTTCAAGAGGCTCCGACTTGAAGGAGGGGTGAAGAGAAAATTGCTCCAATCAGACATGAGTTCTTCAGCTCCCTCTCGGAAGCCTCCTTCACAACCTCCTTTGAAACCTCCAGATCCTTCCTCAACAATCCCAAGAGTCTCTTGGGCTCGTGTTGTGGGCTCTTCTTCTCAGACTTCCGCTTTTGATCTTCCTCTACACCTTCAAAAAGCCGCACTGATAAGCCCGAAAATCTCAACCCATAGTGTATTTCCATTGATCGTGATCAATGGCTAGCGAACGAGGGACAAAAATGCATTCTGCTCTCTATGCCAAATTCTTGGGCAAGTCCTTGCCTTTAGATCAAGCGAAACATGCACTTGCTGACGCCTGGAAGGGTCTTGGTGAATTTTCTATCACCGATCTTCCTAATGGCTTTTACTTCATTCGCTGTGAATCTATTGAAATGCAATCAAAACTCCTCTGGGATGGGCCTTGGACCATCGACGGCAGAATCTTGCAACTCTCGGAATGGCGCGAATCATTCTAACCTGCCTTTGAAAAACTTTCAACGGCAGCTATTTGGTTACAACTTCACCACGTTCCCATGGAGCTCTGGCATGGTGATCTGCTGGAGAGCATTGCCTCTCACTTTGGAAAAGTCCTGAAAATTGATGAACATACTCTGAACTTGTCTCGATCCAAGTATGCCCGGATTTGTATTGAATTGGACCTCGATCTTCCTCTCCAAAAGGAACACAGGTTAAGTATGGTGACAATTACATGTTTTCGTTCTTGCGCTATATGAAAAAAACTTCACATCTTTTTATTCTTTGATTGCGGTCGCATTGGTCATGGGGAATCGAGGCGCCCTCGTCGTCGGTCGGAGATCGAACTCGCTCCTCGACCACCCACCGACTCCCACGGGCGGGTGATGGAGTAGATGAGCCCCTTCAATCTCCTGGCGTGGCTAACGAACAGAGGATGGACTCCTTGGTTCCCAACGAACCTATTCTAGATCCTATTCCTGGGACTGATGAAGATTCTTAGGCTTTTGGAGCCTGGTTGAAACCTCGAAGCCGTAAGGAGCCTTGGTCGTGGCCGTGGTCGTGGTGGCTTGCGTAACTTCTCGGCCCGGGATGGCGATCCGGGGACGATGGCGGGATTCGACACGTGGCACCATGATTACGCTCGACCTTCCGACTTCCCGACACGTGGTGGTATTTCTCGCCGCGGCTCTTCGTCTCTTCGCATCTCGAGTAAATCTGCTTTCCCGCCTCTCGAGAAGCCCATCACTATCCATGCCTCGTCTGCGTCCAGGGAGAACCTACTTTCTCCCCTCCGGGTCCCGAGGAGAGTATAGTTCCCCATCACCCTGTTGACCCGACTCTATCTCTTGTTGCTCGCCCGATAAAAGCATTGAGTCCGAGATGCTCTACTCCTTCCTCTCCGTCACATCATGTCCCCAACCGTTCATCACCCATCCTTTTCCCAACCAACTCGGCCTTTCTTGCTCACTTGACCCTGCCCATGACAATGACCATTCACACTCCTCTCGGTGGATCGTGTTGTGAATGCTCTTCATCCCCTCCTCGGCATGATCATCTTATGGAGAGATTTCGATGACTTGGGTGATGAAGGTTCTTTGAGTGAGCTCGATGGCTTTGGTTCCCCCTTTTTGAACCCGGATGATGATATGCTCTTATCCAACTACCAAAAGATGTCAAGCGGAAGCCCTTGCAGACGGGCACCCACTAAAAACAAGTCTTGCCCTAAGAAAGGGAGATCTTCCACCACTTCTTAACCTCCTTCTCTTTGTGATTTCTCCCCTTTTGGTTTTTTTATGTCGGCTCATATCAAAATTCTTTGTTGGAACTGTCGCGGGGCGTTTAACCCCCGTACTATTGATCGGATTAATGATTTCATTCGGCGTTTCAAACCTTCTATTATCCATGTCTGGTTGAGGCGAGACTGATCATTCTCGCTCTCTTCGGTTTTTGCAACGGGTTTTGCTAAGCATTGGGAGTGGGCAGCCATTCCGGCTTGTGGTTTATCGGGAGGCATCATCACCCTTTGGTCTCGCTGCCTTGGCAGGGTGACTCCTGTCGCTGCTACTTCTATGTCCCTTAACTTAGTGATTACCTCCATGGATGGCCCTTGGATCCTCTCCATTGTTTATAACTCCCAGATTCTGGCTTTTCAGAAAACCCTTTGGAACACTCTCTCCAGAATTAGTGACACTCGCCTTCCTTGGGTCCTTGCGGGTGACTTTAATGCGGTTCTCTCTGAGTCGGAATTTCGTGGCGGCAACCCTCGTTCTTATTCTTCTAAATCGCACTTGTTTTCTAATTTTGTTTCTTGTAATGCCTTAATTGATGTTGATTTTGTAGGATCTCGCTTCACTTGGTGCAATAACCGGACGGGGTTGGCTTGCCGCTGGGCACGTCTTGATCGGTTCCTTGTCAACAGTGATTGGGCTACTCACTTCTCTTCTATCCATAATCGTCATCTCCCGAGAGCTTGTTCTGATCACTCCCCCCTTCTGCTGGAGGCTCGCTCTTATGCACATTCCAAAAACCCTGTTTTTCGCTTTGATAACTACTGGTTGGATTATCAGGGGTGTCATAGCAATATTTTGAAAGCTTTTAATGATTCTTCCAGTTCCTCTTCTCCTATGCATTCTTTCCATCACTGTATTAATCGTGCTAAACATAACCTCATTGCTTGGCGTGTTGCAGGTTTAAGACCTATTGATATGGAGATCACGAATCTAGAAGCGGAGATCACTGCTACAGAGGAGCGTGATCTTTCTCTTCCGGATCCGTGGAATCATCTTTGGCTCCGTTCCTTACGCAATCGTCTTGCTTTGTTCTTTTTGCGTCCAATTCCATCTTCGGGCTCGCTGAGCACGGATGCAGTGGATTAACCTGGGGGATGTCAACTCTGCGTTCTTTCACCGGGTCGTCAAGGCCCGTCAGGTTAAATCTAAAATTCACTCCCTTAGAGATAATAATGGCAATATCTTTACTCTTCATGATGATATTGAGAATGAGTTTCTTTCCTTTTATCATAATCTTTGGGCTTCTTCCTCTTCCCCTACTCTTGATTATGTGATGTCCGTCATTCCGGATGATCTTCCTACGCTTCTGTCTGATGACAAGGACGATTTGATCAAACCTGTCACCAAGGGGGAGGTGTTCCGAACCCTTAGGTCCATGTCGCGTGGAAAATCTCCGGGGCCGGATGGTTTTAATGTTGAGTTTTATCTCTTTTACTGGAATATTTTGGGAGATCACATCTTTAAAGCCATTACTCATTTTTTTGACACTGCCAAAATTCCTAATTCTTGGGGTAAAACATTCGTTGTTTTTATTCCTAAAATTGAACACCCTCAAAAAGTTTCTGACTTTCGCCCTATTTCTCTTTGCAATGTTTGCTATAAAATTGTTTCTAAAATTCTTGCTGCTAGACTCAAAATTGTTCTCCCCAAATTAATTGGCCCTGAGCAGACGGGTTTTCTTGCTGGTAGATCTACTATTGACAACATCCTTGCTGTTCAGGAGATTGTTCATTCCATGGAAACTGACAAAACTAGCCCCCCTAGGATGCTTTTAAAGGTAGACATTGAGAAGGCCTTTGATACTATCAATTGGAACCTGATCCTTGCAACCCTCCAAAGAATGTGCTTTCCCGCTATTTGGATTAAATGGATTGAGTCTTGTCTCTCTTCAGCTTCCTTTTCTCTTCTTATCAATGGCCGGCCCTCTAGATGGATCACTAGCTCTCGTGGTGTTCATCAGGGTGACCCCATTTCCCCCCTTCTCTTTATTCTTGCCTCTCAAAATCTCTCTGCAATTCTCAATCATGCTCTCTATATTAATTTCATTCCTGGGTTTGATGCTCGGCTCACTCGGAACATCAACCATCTCATGTTTGCTGATGATCTTCTCATAATCTCTAAGGCCTCTAGGCAATCCGCTAGGAACATCCTTTTCTGCCTAAACTTGTATGCTACTATTTTTGGCCAGAATCCCAACCTTAACAAATCTGCTCTTTTTCTGCCCAGTTGGTTTAACAGGAAGATTTCCAAATCTATTGCCTTAATTCTTAACATCAAGGTTGGAAATTTTCCTTTTACATATTTGGGAGCTCCTATTTCTCCCTTTCGCCTCCCTGTTCACCAATTCCGATCTCTTGTCAATAGCGCTGAAAGTTTGCTATTAGTAAAAGTGGAGCCATTCCCCCATTTCGCGGTGAGTGAATCACTCTTATTAACTCTAGTATTTTTCTAGCTTCTGTTTACTTCCTTTCTATTTTCCATCTCCCGGACTCAATTCTGGATTCCATCTCTAAGTTGGCTCGCATATTTCTTTGGGGTAGGCATGGCGGGGGTCAGAGTTTCCATTCTATTGGTTGGCATGTTTCTACTCTATCTAAATCTGAGGGGGGTTTAGGCCTGCGCAACCTTAGAAATGCCCGTACTGCTCTCATGGCCAAACATGCTTTCTCTATCACTAACAATTCTGATAAAATTTGGGTTTCCATCTTCCTTCATAAGTATCCAAACTGGTGCATTTGGAACAACTGCTCTCATTCTTACGTTTTCCGGTTTGCACAAAGCTATTTCAAAAAAACAATATACGTCATTAAACCAAACTTTCATCTTGCTACTTGTAATCCAAATCTGGTTAATGTTTGGGAGGACCCTTGGCTCTGGATCTCCCTCTTAATTACAAGCCCACTTTTTATCAATATGAATGTCATTGATGACCTTCTTTGTCAATTCTTTTTATCTCTGAAAAATACCTATAATTTAAATGCTTGCTCTGAGCTTTTTGGTGGAAGCTTTCGAGCGAGTTGTGCTTAATGAGACCAATTTTGACATCCATGCTTCTAATGATTGGGATGCAGCGACCCATCTCATCCAAAAGCCACTCATCGTGGCTGTTGTCTATGACTTTGTTAATTTCAGGGGACTTCTCAATTGGTTTGGACTGGGTGGCAAGTCATTTGGAAATTGAAGGTTGTCCCTCGTGTTAAGGTTTTCTTGTGGAAGCTGGCCCATGGGAAGCTTCCCACTGGCACTTATCTCTTTAACCTTAACATTGGACCTGTCTCTCTTTGCCACTTTTGTAATATTCATCCTGAAAACTCTACTCACCTTTTCTAGGAATGCAGGAATTCTGTTAGTTGTTGGTTGATTGCCTTAAAACCGGTTTGGGTTTGGACCACTCCTTCCTTACTCAACTTAAGCGGGGCTCTTGGCTCACTGCAACTTACATTGTAACATCGGTTGTGATTTTTGCCAAAAGCTTTCCTTGCATCCGTGGCATACCACATCAGTCCGCTAGATGCAATTTTCTCTTTCGGCAAATTTCGGCAAAATTCAACTTGATCCCTTCCAAAGCTTGGTCAGCTACTCATGACTACTTCACTGCTCATGGCCTTATTCAGAATCATTTCTCTATTTTTTCCAGGCCTGCCCAGCTCTCCATTTCTGTCTCTACTGATGCGGCCTGGGACTCTAATTCAGGTATGGCTGGGTTGGGGTTTTTTATCTTTACTAATCATCGATTAATCCTTCTTGTAGGATCTGTCAGTGTATCCTGTGCCTCTGCTCTTGATGCAGAACTTCTTGCTATTCTTTTTGCCCTGGATCATTGCTCTCACTCTGGTTGGACTCCTTCAAATCTCTACACTGACTGCCGTTCTGCAGTTCATCTTCTTCAGCATTTCAACAATATCACTGCTTGGCGCTGCTCTGTGACAATCCATTCCATCAACCGCATTGTGCACCAGTGGCCTGACTTCTACTTTGATCAAATCAGCCGTGACTTCAACTCCTTTGCTGATCGGCTTGCCCATTTTGGCAGTTCAAATCCACAAGTTTCCTTATTTGCTCAAGGCCGGGACCGACCTCGATCGCTTGAAGACCTTTGCAAAGCTTTTTGTTTTTCTTTCTAGCCGTTTTTCTTGTTCAGCTTTCGTAGCTCCTTTTGCAAAAAAAAAAAAAAGATACACATCTTCACACAGCCCACACTCCTGTCATGTGGCGAAGATGTCAGACTCTATGCCCAAGAGGGCTTTAGCATCAATAGTTATCATGAAACCTACTCACAGGTGATCAATCCAATTCATGTTAGAAGTCTATGGAAGGATTTAGCAGAGGGCACACAAGGTGGTCTTGGCAAAGCAGATATAATAATCCTCCACCAAAAACCATCAGCCCCCAGGCCGGCCAAAGAAGAAGGTCCTCCAAATAGAAAGCCTAAAGCAACCAAAACAAGTTATACAACACGGCGGATGCGATCTTTCAGGACACACAGAAGAAATGCACATTGCAAATCTGACTCCCAATGTTGCCCAGCTGAATTTTTTTCTTCTTCTTTCTGATAATTTGCAGTTTAAATTAGAGAGCTAGTATTTGTATCATGGAAGTAGCTAAGCATGAGCATGCTATACTGAATCATTGTTGTATCTCCTTCATTTGATTGATCTGAGTCGCATCCTAGTGTTCCATTTTCTGCCAATTGATTTCTGTGTGTTATATTTGTCTCTAATTTCTTCCTCATATTTTCTTCAGTTGGAAAAATGCTGCTAGAATTATCAACACTACTATTTGTTAAACAGATTAAATGAAAATGCAAGCAAATGAATCAATGTCTCACCAAACTGAAGTAGTGCATTTGAAAGTTAAAAATACTTGAAAACCAAATAACAGACATATGCATACATATATATTGAAAGCAAAACAATAAACATAAATATATATATATATATATATATATATATATATATGCTCTAATTAAGGCAGAGCATGGGTCCATGAGAGCCAACTATTGAAATCAAGGAAGTTATTTGCATGGTGATGATTACACAAGACAATGCAAGTTGGCATTGCAACAAAGGTTTGCAAAACATTACTGCATGTTATTGGGCAGGTAGAGTTAGAGAAGGATATATTATGAGCTTTTAAACCAGAACCAAACTATGAGCTGGGGATAACTATAGTAGGTGAAAAATAAATAAAATTAATTCAAACAATAAGTTGGAATGCAACATCATATCTCTGGCATTTCAATGCATGTACTCCTTCTGTTTTTCCCATTACCATGAATAAAGTGGATAAACCACTGATTTATTAGGAAAACAAAGCACCAAACAACAAACAGACAACAAAAAACAGTCGAAAAAAGCAGGCAACACAGCGATAAAAAGGACGCTACACCAGCGGTGTGACAGTCCACAACAAACGACAAAAGGAAATTCCCATTACCATCTTCCCTCAAAACATTGTTATTTTCTTTTTTTATGATATATATAAATATATATGATAAAAACAAAAATTAGAAAATCATTATATAGAAAATAATAATTGAGAGATCATTTCACTTTAAAATACAAGCTTTTCAAAATACCTTGCTTTCCAAAACCTAAGTCATCAAGTGTATAGGCAGCAATATAAGAAAAAAAATACATCAATTCAACCAAAAAGTAAAAAAACAAAAACCTGCAAAACAGTAGATGATGGAATCTCAGATTTGTCAAAACTTTCGGACTGCAGAAGCAGGAGCAGAGTTCCACACATACTTTTCATCTGCATCCATAAAACTTCATGAGACACAACACAGCATTAAACACCACAACCAACAAGAAGAAGAGAAGATCTCAAATATAATAAAAGCCCAACCATACAAACAAAGTCCTTCATCATCCATTAATGATGAAGAAGGTCAGGATGAAATATATATTAATGAATGCTATACCAGTACAGAGCCATTCCATTCATTAGTTTCACATGTTTTACATATATAAATATAAATATATATTTCAACTTGCATCCTTGACTTCACTTCACTTCACATGTTTTTTTTTTTATTATTATTATTATTTATTCAGTACTGCATGCTACTCTTAATCAACACCAACAATTAAGCAAACATAAATAATTATCCAACAAATAATGAGATGATCAGACTCAAAAATATTCTAGATATCCTGATCATTAATCCATCCATACATCTTCATGAATGGATTCTCTAGTGTTTTTGGAGGATATTGATCAATGCACTCCTTCCAAACTCCTTCATCTTTCAAATCCCTGTTAACTATCCAAACACAACTGTTGCCCAGGAAACCAGCTCCAAATCCTATCATGAACACTCTCTGCCCTTTCTTCAACCTCTTCTTTGCTTCCATATACCCCAATGCATACCAAATACTACTTGCCGAGGTATTCCCGAACCGATGAAGTGTCATTCTCGCAGGTTCTAAATCCCATTCACTTAACCTGAGGCTCTTCCCAACTCCATCAATGACAGCAGCTCCTCCAGAATGAATTACAAAGTGATCGATGCCGGCTTTGAAGTTCACACTGTTACTACCCCCTCCTCTTGATCCTTTGCTCCTTCTGTAAATTCCAGCCATTACAAACCGGACAAGTTCCGTGACTGGAAGCACTTTCGGTGCCAATGTTTTCAAGTTCTGCACAAATGCAAGAGCTGCAGCTTTCGGCAAATCCTTGCTCAAACACATGCCAGTGTGACCCAGCTCGTCTTCCGTCTCATAAGCACAATTAAACGCTTCATCATTAGCACCAAGATCAGTCCTTATGAGGTGTTTGAGCTTGAGTTTTGCTTGAATTTTCCTCTTCGGATCATTAGTGAGCAGCATTGCGCAGCCTCCACACCGGAAAAGACAGTTTGCAAGCATCATTGACCTGTTATTGCCGGAATACCAGTTCGGAGTTATCGACTCTGATGTGAATATCAACGCCAGCTTGTTGAACTGACTCATGAAAGTCCTCCGAATAAGATCAATAGAAATAAGACTTGCACTGCATCCCATTCCGGACAAGTTGTAAATCTTGATATCATCCCTCATTTTGAACTTGTTAACAATTCTGGAAGCAAGTGATGGTTCCGGAGCAAACATAGATACATTGACAACAAGAATATCAATGTCTGTTGGTTTAACACCGGAATTGGCGAGAACATCACGGATGGTGTGCTCGAAAACACTCATCCATCTCTAACAGAGCATCGTCGAATGTCGAAGTTGCTTCTTCGCCACGGAAGATGCTTCTGGGACCATATGTTTCTTCGCCGATGCCGGAGTTGACGATGATTTTCAGCAGAAATTTATACTCGTCGAAGCCTAAAAGTTTGTTTCTGTGGATAACTTCTCCACAAATGTTTGTTGGAAGCTTGAACTCATCGGAAGGCTTGAAACAAGAGTAGCCAAGGAGGTAGCAGTTTTGATGCCTCATTTTGTTTAGTTTGTTGATTATAAAAATGGTTACTGAGTAAGTGAGGAGAGTGATGGATAAGATCAAGAGGAACTCCATTTTTTCTTTTTTTCTTTTTTTTAGAAAAGAAAAGAAAAAGAAAAGAAATGGAGAGGTTGATGAACAAAGGGGATGGAAGGGAAGGGAAGGGAGTGAGGATAAGATGAGAGAGAAGGGGAAGGACTGATATATAGAGGTGAAGGAGGAGGAGGAGGAAGAGGAGGTATTAAGAGGGGTCTTCATGGCTTTTGTCTGTTCCACCAACTTTTGCAGCACTGCATTCATGCATTCACCTCAACATTGACTTCTTTATTTCACCACCCATGTTTATTAGTTTATATTTATTTTATTTTATTTTATTTTTTATTGTTGATTTTGATTAAAAAAATTTTCATTTTCAATCAAATGCTAGATCTCAGACTTTGTGGGACCTCAGGGCGAGAACCATTATCTGACATATTTGGCTGGAGTGAAACAACCGCATTTTCAATCAAATGCTTTACCTCTTTTTACTATTATTCTTAAAGTTGCCAATACTCTCATCTCTTGGTTTTCTGCAGCTCATCATGCATAGCATCAAACCTTATTAGAAGCCTCACAAAAGATCAAGCGCGCTCTCAGCTTCATGAGCGCAAGAGTCACAAATCTTCCCAGTGATTCAGAGTACAACATGAACCAGGAGTAATTCACTTCACCTTACAACTAAGACAGGCATGTGTCTCCAAACGGTTGCCTTCACCAGTCTTGCTGCTTCCCCCCAGTTCCCATTTTTTTTTTTTTGTTTCTTCTTTTTTCCCCTCATCTCTGGTGAGAGTTCTGTATTTCAGTGTTTCTTGTACTCTTCTTTCAGATTTTCCTGTTGCTTTTCTTGTTTCCATCCTTCTCCATTTTAATAAACTAGTGGTTTATTCACTTTTATTCAAAAAAAAAAATCCATTTTAATTTGTAACCATGGGCAACATCGTAACAATTGAGCAGTTAAAATATTTTATTTCTATGCAAGAGGTTGAAAATTTAACTCTCTTTCAACGTACGGTTGAAACATAAATGTAACATACAGTTGAAACATAAATTTATGTGTAGTGATTTATTCATATTATAAAGTAATAATAATAATAAATTTTTAAAAAAACTTGTAAGTGTGACCACTGCGCAATGGAATGGTGTGGAATTGTCCTGAGAATTGTGTGTGTATCAAGGGATTCCATTCAATTCTAGAGGAGAACGCTAAATCAAATCAAGCTTTTCCTCATGTCAAGTAATTTTAGAAGTATATTCAATACACTAATTTGATATATGTACATACATGGGAAGATTCCATTCAACCCTAGAGAAGAATCATAAATCAAATCAAGCCTTTCTCCATGTTTAGCAGTTTTAGAAGTATATTCAATACACCAATTTGAATGTATGTTTTTAAAATCAAATATATAAGCATATCTGTGAAAAAAAAATTCACAATTTATGGAAATGATTATTTGCTAAAAAATTTTGAGTGTTTTTATTTTTTTATTTTTAATAAATAAATAAGTACTTATGTCAATGATATTTTGACCTATTGGCACTGTGTTCTTTGTGTAGAATGTTTGTTTGGAGAGAATTTGAGATCAAATCTCAAAGTCCAAACAAGGTGAAAAATATAAAAGTAGTTTGCTAAAAAAAATAAGTATTGACTCGTCTTTAAAATTATTATTAATTATAAATAGTGTTTATTATTATTATTATTATTATTATTATTATTATTATAAAATACTTTATAATTAAAGATCACTGGATGTATATATAAATAATTTGGCAGGCAACTATCGATTAAGATATGTATATTTATGTAAGTATAAAATCATTTTCTCCATCATTTAATATAGGACTATTCAATTAAAAACTTAGGAAGAATCTCAAGCCAAATTATAATTAAGTTAGGCATCACAATCCTTAATTTATGTTTATAAATATATTCAATTGTTTGATTTGTAACATGATAGTTTGTAGTTAATATTGTCAAACACTACCTAGTGCAATGGAAATACGTGAGCATGACCGCGTGAGTGGGGAGGTGGAGGGTCGAATCTTATGCCATTAATACTATAATAATTCTATGTGATAATGTTCAGTGGATCCCTTATAAAAAAAGTCATTATTTTCACTTTTCTAGAGTTGCAAAATAAAAAATTATTATTATTATTATGAGATTATGGTCGCGCGTGGTAGATCATCATTGTCCGATGTATTAGCTCGTCCACATGATAAATTTCTAAGGGGTTTGATGCACTATTATTTATGTTTATCTTTTTAACACCCCTTATAAATTAAATGACGCTTATCATCTTTGTTAAAAAAAAATAATATACGGATGTTTGTTTTTTTGTTACAAGGAGAAAAAAAGGCATTTGTGAAGAAAAAATATTCAAAATTTTTACATAATTATTATTATATAAAATAAATTTTGGGGGTTTTATTATTAATGAGCAACTCCTTGCTTCACCTCGAAGCATTTGTGCTCTTTATTTTATTGTTAATTATAAATAAAATCTTGATGGTTGATGTTAGTATTATGAAATATTTATGATTAAATATAAAAATAAACAATAACTATTTGGTGTAATGAAATGTTATAATTAAGAATACTGAATAGGCAAACTCAAAAATAAATCTCGGGTTAGCAATACTATAATATGATCATGCATACGATACATAAATATTGTAGTAGTACTGTTTATTCACTATTTCATATGCTTTCGTTTTCCTCATTTTCAGAGTTGCATGGCGAGAGATTTATTAACATGATTTCATTCCTAAAATATCTTATGGGTATATACATAATATGACTCTAATCGCCCCATGTGATTTCTGCCCAAGTTAATAAATTCCCTAAGAGATCGTCAACCCATCATAATTGGTGGATCACTATACATGTCTATCCCTTGACATTTTCTTGTAAGGTGGCACTTGTCGTCTTTGTAAAAAAAATAAATAAATAAATAAAAACCTAATATATGTATCAATAAATTTAACAAGGGAATCAAAGTCTAGTGTAAGATTTTGTATGTTTATTTACTATGTTGCTTTTTTCCTTTTCTCCCAACGGCTCTATTTTAGGATATATGGTGATATATTCTAATGTAAAAATAAAATAAAACTATGTGAATATGCTATGATCACAAGGTGGTGATATGAACATGAAACTCATGTCTTCATTTTGTCAATGTTATATTCAATTATCAGTGGTGGAGATGAAGATCTCGACTCCCTCCTAATACAAATTAAAACAAAGTAATAAAAAATATGTGAACGATGGTTTGTATAAAAATAAAAATAAAAATTCATGTTATAATAATTTTTATATAATAAGAAGTTTTGTTTTTATAAAAATTGAAAAACCACAATTTTAAACATATAAATGCTATAAAACATTAAAAAAAAACATAATAAACTAATAGTTTTGATGATTGTCGACAAGCACCTTTTTTATTTTTATTGCATTGTGCTTGAGATGAAGATAGAAAACCACTAAATTATGCCTTGATTCTTAAACTAATAGTACTCTCTCAATATCAAATTATTTGTCACAGCTTTATATGAAAATTAAGGTCGTTATTAAAACTCCTAAAATCTAGAAGTAAAAATAGTATAATAGGATAGTTTTCCCTTTTATTGGGATTAGGATAGTTTTCTTTTTTATTGGGATTATCTAAGTCTATTAATACACACTTTTTTTTATAAATAAACTTCTTTAAATTAAATGGGTAAAATTGCAAATATCCTAATTAATACATAGAATATCTAAAATTAATAACTAATTTAAAAAACAAAAACTTAAGTGATAGATAATTTAAATTGGAGAGAATACATAAGCATGATGCATAATCCACCCGTGGTGAAGTAGGGTTTATAGACAGAAGATATATCAACCATCTTAGGGCATAAATGGTGATCTAAAAAACAATTTGAGAGGGTGAATTTTACCTTATTTATTTGGTATTTTATATTTTTAATAACATTATTTGAACATATTATTTTACACATTCTTTACCTGTATTATTTAATGCTTTGCTTTGTGTTATCAATTCACTGGCAAAATGGTTAATGCACGCGCAACATTTATAAGAATTCTCCTCTATTTTTTCCGAGGAAGAAACTTCATTTTTACATCCACTTTTATCTTTTATTACTAGTATTTATTTCTTATATATTTTATTTATTTATAAAGATTATGTGGCACCCTCTTCTCATACAACCATTTTCATTATTTATAATGATAAATCTTTTTGTAATGATAAATCATTTTGAGTAACTAAACTAGAAAATAAAAATAAAATAAATTTAATAAATAATAACCACTAAAGTAATTTTTAAATATGATGAAAAAATAAATAACCTCTTTGTCTATTGATACCGAGTCCCTTATGCCTTACTAATAAGATAGATTCGAACCTCAACTCCTATAGAGTGAGAACACAAGTGTGTTGAAATAATAACTCTATATTTATGCATACTTTTTGACACACATTTTATCCATATTTTATCTATATATGCATGACTTTTTCCAAATATCTAATTAATTCAACATGCATCAAACAATGTATATATAATTAAGTTCATTAAAAAAAAAACCAAACAAATCTAGTCTTATCAATCATGATGATATTCACTATCAAGAAACATAAATAATCGACACTTCATTCAAAAGTTGGTACATTATCAATAAATCCGTATTTTATATAACAATTAACTCAATTAAAAATAATAATAATAATAATAATAATAATAATAATAATAAAGTAAAATGAAGACCATCATTATCACTTGCTTTCAAATAATTATAATAATAAACTCAAACTTAAAAATTGACTTAATAATCTCTATCCATCCAACTACTTTCTTTAATTATAAACCACTTTCATTAATTCCAAAGGTCCTTCATTTTTTAGCAGCTAAACTAGAAAAAGAAGAAAAAAACCAATCAATAATAACAATAATTAAATCAATGAAATTTATTTCTTTTTAAACATAATTATGATCCTAACAACTAAACACTATCTTCCACAATTTAATTTATATAAGAAAAAAAAATCTACAACAAGTACACACTATCATCAGTATTTAAAAAAAGAAAAAAAAATAAAGAAAAACAGGTAATAATACATTATTAAAAAAATAGTTTGATTTCCACGATAACTTCATCTTTCCCTAAATTGAAAAGTAATACTTTTTTTTTATATATAGAAAGGCGACAAACGTCAGAACCCAAAGATGAACATGTGTGAGGGGAGCAGCGCTCACCACCGAACCGTGCCCTCACCTTACGTGAAATGGGGATCGAATTCGGAGAGCCACGCTCGACACTCGAGACAAACACCCTACGCAAAAGGGACCCGATACTAATAGACCAAATGGTCGTTGGCGAAAATAATACCCCTTTGCCTCAAATCGTTTTCATTATAATTAATTATAATTAAGTTCACAACAAAAAACGCATCTCCATGTGCAATCACTGTCATATCATTATTTAAATCACAGGTTAATCACAACTTTATAAAAAAGTTACTCCAGTATAGTATCAATAAATTACTTGTTTTTCACCTAAACTTATTTTATTCTATGTTTTTTGGGTCTTGCTTAAAAAAATATCTTTAAAAAAATATTTTTTCCTTCATCGATCGGACTACAATACAGCTTTAATTATTTGTATTTTATATCCTACACTAAAGAGTATCCTTGTGCCACCGGCAAGACATCTGATGTTTTTTAAGCAATGACCCACCATATTCATTATGTCCGTTTGATCCTACTTAGATGCCATTATTTGAAAATTTTGCCTATCTTTTTATTCTCTTTTATGAATGTTTCAATCACCAGTCGTTATTGTTTTATGCGCTCTTTTATTTTGTCAAGATTTATTTCTATATTTTTTTAATATATTTTAAGTGATTTATGTATTAAAAAAATATATTATAGCTTATTGAGTAAGTAGTACAACACAGAGTGAAACACCATGTATGGTTGCAGAGTGCATTGAAAGTTAAACTTGCAAGCATAGCATGGATCTTATTGTTCACAAATAAAGAAGGAAAAGCTTCTTTTGGTTCTCCATGATCATTAAATTGATGATAAATTTTTATTAAGTGTGGGGCATGCACGGGGTGGACTTCACACTCAAAAACAACTCAAGATTGGTTGGTTATGTATGTGGTTCATTTTGGTTAGCTGTTTGTTGGCTGTTGTTGTTATTTCTGTCCCTATTTATGGCCATTAATTAGCCCCTCATGCATTTCCATGCTAACTCTTTTTCTCCATTTTTTTTAAAAAATAATTATTGTATATATATATATAAAAATCCAATGACATTTTAGTCTATTACTTGCACTAAATTTCTACATGAAAATTTTCGTGACTCAAAATATAATTATATTGAAAATATTAACTTTACACTTTGTACACACTCCTGATGTACACTCTCCTGATTTATGGATTATGTTTATTCATATTTCATCAAAATAAATAAATAAATATTTATTTATTTATATATATTTATTGTATGTTCTTTTGTTCTCTTGTGTTTGCCAACCACATAGATGGCGATTGTCCAATAGATATGTGGATGCATGTATTCATGTTAGATATTAATAGGTGTATATATTAAAATTGATTTTTTTAGGATATGTAGTGGAAATGGACCATGATAATAAAAGCACATGTAGTAGTTAATCAGAATTAATGTTGTATTCCATTAGTTTGTGGACCTTGTGAACTTTAATACAATTCAAACTAACTCATTTCACTTTCTTTCTTTGTACTCCAAACCCTTTTTTTTAATGCACTTTAATGCAAATCAAACTCCAAACCCCCCCTCATTATCACTTTGCATGATGGAAGCCATGCCATTTGGGTCAATTAAGATTGCACTCAATACATGCAATAATAATAATAATAATAATAATAATAATAATAATAATAATAATAATCCTCTATAATTTTTCCATGATAAAATATATATCATTTTTAACAATGATTAAAACCAGGCATATATACCTTCCTATATATATATATATATATATTCAAGTTTATGAGGTATGAAAAACTTAGAATTATTCCAACAACATGCCATGATCTTAAAGAAATAGTAGTCTAAAATGAGAGCAATATGATTCCACAGAGAAAAACAAAAACAAAAGCAAAAATAAAGCATTAGATTAAATGGTCTATGTCTTCAATGAAGTCATCTCTCATTTCTTGGTGCACAAAGCTATCCCAAATCCATCTCTTAGATGTTAACTGATACCTGCAATTAGGACTTGAAACAGACATTTCATTCAAGACTATCACAAAAATTAAATGAATTTTTAGACTTCAGACAAAACCCGGGTTGTAACCGTGCACATTAATTTCTTGAACTAAGTTTGTTCATGTATCAAATTATTCAAAATAATTGTACACAAAGTCAACAATAATTTATATCTTACAAGAATCAAATTTCACACAACACAATCCAAACGAAGTGAACACCGCTGATATCTGAATTTTGTACAAGTGTTTCGAAATAAAACAGTGAATTACGGAGCGATAGATGTAACTCTAACCGAGTGATCTGCAGATCCGGTGAGGAACATTGGAAGAGTCGGATGCCAATCAACAGTCGTTATGGCAGCGCTGTGCGGTAGTGTTCTTAGCGCGCTCATATGACCTTGAACCTGAACGGTGATTAAGCCGGAGATTAGAACTGGTGAACTGAACAATGAGTACGTTGTATAAAAATACAAAGATGTTCACCTGGTAAATAGGGGACCTGACCAAACCAGATGTCACTAATAATCTCCGGCCACTGAAGTCCAATCCTACCTCATGTCTGCAGACTTTTGTGCTTTCCGGATAACAAAACCTATTGGTTTAAAAGGGTTAGTTCTATTTTAACAGCATGATATGGTCAGGCTATATTATCCAATTGTTTCAATATGAAGCTGGTGATCTTTTCATTTACTCTTTTACTGCTTAGGGTTTCTCAGCTTATTTATGGTATGGTTGTCAGGGATACCAATGGCTTGAACCTTAAAGAAAAAAATGAAATATTTGATACCGTAACGGTAAAAGTAGGTGGATAGTACCTACTACAGTCTCTCGACCAAAGAATTTGACCTTGGTTATGCAAGCTCCATTCGAATATCTGTAAACTTAGTTCCATTGGTAAGAATTTCTAGAGAAAAAAAAAAAAAATATATATATATATATATATATGACTTGGAAAGAAGAGACATACAATGACGCGATTAATTGCGGTCAAACAAAATTAATGTAAGTCCCAAATGACAAGGGCAAGACTTTTAAAAGAGATAGCGATAGCAAAGCTAAAGCTACCAAACAAAAAGACCAAAATAGCGATTACTTATACTTCACGCAAACATGCTTGACTTAATAAATGAGGGGTTACTTGCCTTTCCATCAGAACCCAGACTAAATATGCTTGTCTCATCAGGTCCAAATAGCACAGAACTTACTGCTGCATCATGAGCTGGCCATCCAGTTATTTGAAGGCCCGCTGACATATCTTGGAAATATTAGGGAACATCAAAAAAGACAAATAACATAAATTTTATTGATCATTTTCTCAAAATGACGTAAATGTATAACACGAGGGAATTTTAATAAGATTCTGAATCCTATACACAAGTCAATTCTTAAGCAAGGATACCGAACATATGAATCATTCCGTCAATAGCGGAAGCTGCTAAAATTTTCCCGTTGTGATTGAAACAGAGAGAAGTAATTGCCGGTGGGTCTTCACCAAGCGGAAGCACTGTCTTCATGAAAGAGAATATTACCAACAGTCAAACAGATCGCATTCATATTAAAACAAATTCCAAATGTACAGAACTATCAAACTGACGCGCATACCGTAGCCTTCCATGTCTTCATATTCCAAACAGTCAATGAAGCCAACCCCAGTTTGTCAATTTCATTTGTACCTTGACTAAGTATGACACCGGATTTAGTTAGTTTTGTGCACAAGGGAGCAACACTACATATAAACATGAAAGGTAACACAGGGCAATAATTTCAAAGATATGCATATTTGCATGCATAAAAAAAAACAAACGAATTGGGTGCTTCTTTTTAAAAACCACATAACTCCAACAAAAATGCACAGATTTAATACCATCTAGAAGCAGCAGCAGAGACAAAAACTGGTTCCACAGGGCTGCATTTCAAGTCCAAAACACTGCAAAGCTAGAAACACATGATGGCCAGATTGCAACAAAGAAACATTATAATGACTTTGAGTCAGAAGAGTATGCACCTAGGAAAATTGGCTGATGTGTTAAGATCACATACAACTCTCTTTGCATCAACATTCCATGCTTTAATACCACCATCAGCTGTGCCTATGAGCAACTATTTGTCACAAGAATTAAAAGATAGCAAAATTATGAATATCTCACATTACTCCACCACCATAAAGGAAACAGTTTTCAAATGAAAAGTTATGCATGTTTTAGAAAGTCATACCAAACGGTCAGATCTGCATTCCCAGTCTAGAGACATTATTTCAGCTCCACAATATATAGTAGCATTTTTGGATGTTGGAGTTGATGAGTCATATGTCCAGATCCTTTACCAACCATACAAACAAAGACTCTAGGATAAATTATTTTTCACTAACAATCATAGTTATTTGTATCAAAATTATGGTTTATTTACCACTACACAAGTACCTGACAGTGCCATCAACAGAAGCACTAGCAATGTTGGTTCCAGAGGCCGAAAAGCGGCACCTGCTAATAGGACTGGTATGTCCTAAGAATGTCTCCTGAAATTCATGGACTAATTAACAACCAAATCTAAAGAACATGCAGTAGAGCAGACCAGATTTATAAGCCAATGCATAAAACTTGTCTTTAAAAAAAGGCACATAACCCAGAAAATCATAACTAAATCATAGCACAGCTCCAGCAACTCACCTGAAAATCCACTCTCACTTCAGGGAAGTCATCTTCTCTCAACATTTCCCTCGTATTGTCTGCGATGTATAATGCATCAGTAATTTTCCACACTACTTATATTTGGGAATTTAGGGTTATAATAGAAGCAGTTCTTGCAGATCAAATCACAAAGAAAATAAAAATAGCCAAAAATACACTAGAGGTGTACATGGTTCCACTATCACAACCTAAATAACAGAAAACAAACATCAACCTGCCTGAGGGAAGAGACTCCTTAGCATCATCATATATATTAGTGAGTTCACCCATGGAATTCGAAACAACTACTGCTTTTGATGAAGAGAAAGTTGACTCCTGGAGAGCATTAGTAGATCTCAAAGGAATTCCATCATCAGAGCATATTGTTTCTCCAAGTTGAGATGGAAATGAAGCACCAGCCACTTTAAGATCCTTTACCGGAAGATTACTGCCATCATCATTGGCAGCAGACGGAGCTAAGAGATCCTCTAGAGAATGACTGTCATCATTTGAAGTAGAGATGCTTTTCTGGGAAATTAAAGCTGTTGCTGATGTTGATGCAGCCATACTAAGAGTATAAGTAGCATCAATATTAAAACAAAGAGCATGTAAGCACGTAACAGCAGGGGAATGTTAAATCTATTCTTACAGCCCAAAGATTTATCATAAGCATGCACAGATCAAAAAATTAAGAAAACAGTTTTACCTTCTAAGGTGAGATATTTCAGCTTCTTTTGTCTCTAGCAACGCCTGGAGTTGTGACAACTTATCATTTAATTGCTTTATATCATTTTTGAGACGTTTAACAGTATTCTTTTCTGTACTAATCTTTAGCAGAGCAGGAATTCGTGAGATTGTCAAGGAGAAGTCATGATTGAAGATGTAATGTAACATAAAATAGAACGAGATGTTGTGACTAAATCAATAAGATTCATAGCAAAATTGTGGACTTCAGCCTTGTAGCAGATAAAGTAGTCATGAGTAAGTGGGCATCATTCCATAATTAATATAAGAATTTCTAATGAAAAAAATTCAGACATAGTTTGATTGAGAGAACTAAAGAAAAAGTAGCATAGAAACAGAGACAATAATGAGGCTCCCCAGTATAAGTAGCTAGAGGAGGTAATTCAAGGCTCAGTGCAATCTACTAAAAAAGAAACTAGCATAGCAGAAAAAAATATTGATTACCTCTATAACACATTTTTAAGGATATGAATACCACTAAAGATCTCACTTAAGAAATTCCTAAAGGAAAGATGCAAGGCATCAAACCACTCCTTTGAGAAATAAACTCGAAACTGTGGGTCCAAGCTTGGATTCTTGATGTATATAATTGCTGCATGGTACACACAGTGCAATTAAGGTTTCATACTATCGATGAAATGCAAAAGGCAAAAAAAAAAAAAAATGAAGGCTCACCAAACCAGGGGATCCAATCTTCTCGTTTCAGCAACAAAGTGTTTCCATTTGCCCCAAAAAAATCCACAACTTTGTCTCGTCTTCCAGATTGTATGGCATGGACAATGTAATACCGCAATATAGACACCTCTAGCTTCGATAGTGTGGAGATAAGCACTGCCTCCGAAGACGAGAAGAAACATTGCTTGAAGAAATTTAGTAAACCAACTAACTTATCTGCTTGATATTTAGGAACATACACAGAGAATATCAAGTCTAAGATCTTGTCCACTTGAAAGCCTCTACCAATATCTGTTGACAATTCTGTTTCATATGCTTGCAGTGTATTTGTAAAACCTCTGAACACCAGAAACTCCCTTACAAGTTCTTCAGCATATTGCATATTCTCCATTGTGCATTGACAGGTCTGCATAATATAAATTACCTTTGGTATCAGAAGCATCCATCATGATGCCAAAGACAAAATATCTATCACTGTATCTTATTGACACCCCAATATGAGAGAAAATGTCAAGGGGAAAAAATACTAACACTAAGAATCCTTAATTCCAACATGCTTTCTCAACTTGCTAGATCAAATTTATGTGAATAACAAGTGGTTAAGTTCATCAAGTCAAGTAGTTGCTCTGTTGCAGAGAAAAGGATCCGACATTTTGAGCATATTGCCAGTAAATAAGATGAGAATGACTTCATATTTCTTTTCCAATGCATCTAAGAGAGTAAAGTATGAAATTCTTATCTTTGCAATGATTTTTCCATGAATCAACTCTCATTATTTTTCAACAAAGGATTTGATTATTGTAAGAGAAAAAAAAAAATCTCAACTTTCCAACTCTTTTTGAGTGCTTGTATTCATTTGCCAAATTTCTATTGAAATTCAATCCTCCCATTTAAACAAATCCCGGTGAACAATCAACCATCCAAAATTGCTAAAATTATCCTAAAAACCCTACATTTGCTTACTTGGGATGTCAAATATAAAAGATCATCGTTCTCGTACTCAAATTAGCAACAAAAAACCAGCAAAAATTGCAAATTATGGAACGAAAAAGATTCAACAAAATATAGAAAAATATTGAGAGAATTTCAAGATTTGATTGAGAATTGACCTTAAAATTCGATCTCTAGAGCGAAAGCAATCGGCAATTCCCGCTGAAACCCTAGAAACAGAGATCACGACTGATGGCTTAAAAGGCGTACCCGAATCCGATAACAAACGGGTTGGCGGATACCATCCACCGGACCCGATAGCCTGTTCTAGATCCAAACTAAGATATTGGGTTATTATTGGATCTAATTTTACATGAAAATTACTCTTTTGCACCAAAAACATGTGTTTTTTTTTCCCAATCCTTAAATTTTCACTCTAATTTAAAATCATATGTAATCTTATTTGTGTGTGTGTATATATATATATATTTTTTTTTTTGACAAATGCGACAAGTGTGTGCACATAAGTCGTGAATTGGCTTGTGTCTCCTTAGTTGGCCACACAGAATTTGTGCTGCAAGCTGCACCAACAATCGATGACCTATTATTACCATTGTGTTCAACACGCATAACTTGAATTTGAGTAAGGTTAGGACTATAATGAAGCCCATACCTACAATCAAAAATTCGTTATTATTACTATATCTAATAAAATTTAAACTTTTCATACCAACACATATCACAGTAGTGGTGGCAAAGTCACTTAGCTAGGAAAGACTCTTGTAAAATAGTTAAAAATAAACAGCAATGATGTTTAATTTTATAATTTTTTTAATTTTACTCTATCTTATTTTTATAGAATAAATAAAATTTTATTCTTATAAAAAATAAAAATAAAAACTCTGCCTTCATTAACCCATAATCTTTAGAGATCGATGAACAGCGTTTGGAAACTGACTGCAAATGGAAGATTCTCAGTTAAAACCTTCTATAACTTCTTGAACGATGGGGGTATTCGTTGCCACAAGACCAATGTCATTCTTAAAGGAGGTTGCCCGAAAAAGATTAACCTCTTCAACTGCCTTACGTGGGATAACAAAATCTTGACTCTTGAAAACCTTGCCTGCCGTAGATGTAATGTGTTACCTACACCTACTTGTGTGATGTGCCACGCAGATTTGGAGACAGCAGAGCATCTGTTGATCCACTGCCCTTTAGCTGCCCACATTTGGACTTATTTTGGCCAACTTTTAGGCACCCGTTGCACTCCTCGATCTCTTGCTGAGCTTTGGGGAGTCTGGCGACAATCTTTACCTAAAACTTTGCTTCACTGCTAGGATTTATTACTAAGGGCTATCACTTGGATCATTTGGCTTGAAAGAAATGCTCGCATTTTCACTGTTGTCTTTCGACTGCTTCTTTGATTTTAAAGATTGAGCATTTGGTGCTTTCTTGGTTTTCAACTGCTCCAGAATCGAAGAGGCTAAAGCTTGAGGATCCGATGGCAAAGGTCAAGAGAAGTTTGGAGTACCTTTCTTCAAGTGACGCGTTATCTGTGGCCCCTTCGGAGCGACCCCCTACCCCTGGCAAGATGTAGTCTTCTTGTTTGGCCTTGCACCCCTTCGGGATCTCCTTTCCTTTAGGGGTTGCTTTTGTCTGCTCTCTACCCTTAGTATGCCTCTGTTGTTTTTTCTTTCTCTCCACTCCTTGTGGTTATTTTGTAGAGCCTCAGCTCCGGGTTTGCCCCTTTTGTACTATTTCTCTTCTTAATGAATGTGGTTTATCTACTTTTTCAAAAAAACAAAAAAAAAATTAACCCATAATCAAAGGCTTGGATATATTTCAATAAGAAAGTAAAACATACATTAATTAAAGTAAAACATACAGGCATTTGGTTAAGCTCTTGTTGTATGTCTTTAAGGGGTTGACAGGGTTGGCTACGAATTTCTCTAAAACTTGTATGTACTCAACGTCGTGGGATCGGCTACCTTAGACGACTGCGGCAGACACCTTGAGATGCGCCAGAGGTTTGCTTCCAGTTATCTATCTGGGTATGCCGATCTCTGGAAAAAGACCACGGAAGCAAGATTAGGAAGAGCTCGTCTCAAAGGTCAGAAAACGTCTTGCTTCGTGGAAAATGTGACACCTGTCGTTTGGGGGACGGCTTACTTTGGTTAATTCGGTCCTCTCAGCAATTCCTACTTATTGGATGTCTCTATTTAGGGTCTTTTGTTGGGTCATTAAGAAGATTGATCGGATTCGTAGAGATTTTTTGTGGACTGGGCCGGACATTAAGCACCCTAAATGTAGGTTGGTTGCTTGGAAGAATCTTTGTCGACCCCGAGAGTTAGGAGGATGTGGTATTTTAGATTTACACTGCTTCAACCAAGCTTTGCTTGGAAAATGGTGGTGGAAATACATGACAGACTCGACTTGGGGAGGTGCGACAGTGATCCAGTTTAACTACGATCTCCAATGTTGGAACATGTTTTCCAGACAGTCAGGTAGAGTGTCCTTTTTTTGGGAAAGGGTGATGAGCTGTCTCCCGGCCCTGAGAGGTTGTGTTTTGCAAGGTGTCAATTCAGGGACGGAGACCCTTTTTTTGGAAAGATCGGTGGGTTGATGGTCATGCACCTATGTACATCTGGGCGGTTGAGTTCAGTAGGACCAGGGCACCCAACGGTACGATTTCTGAGCTCTCGAATCTCTTGGATCATGCCCCATTCTCGAACGATCCTGAAATCCAGGCTATTAGGACACGGCTTCGTGGATCCTTTGTTAGTTCCGGAGATTGCAAATGGTGGAAACTTGCAGGGAATGGTAAATTTACAGTGAAATCTTTTTATAATTTTCTGATTGAGGGGGGGGCGTCGGTGTCCCATCGCCTGATTTTTTTGGCGCAATATCTGTCCCAAAAAGATTACTATGTTCAACTGGCTTGTCTGGCAAGATAGGATCCTCTCGCTTGAGAATTTAGAAAAACGTAGATGCAATAAGCTCCCAACTACTACATGTGTTTTGTGTCATGCCGGAATGGAGTCGGTGGACCATCTTTTCCTGCATTGCTCTTTTGCGAAACGGGTGTGGAGACATTACGTGGAGATCCTGCATCTCCCTGAATCGCCCGTTTCTATGTCTTTGGTGTGGGGTTCCTGGAGGTCCGCTGTAAAACCGACTTGTAGAGACATGGGGGACTTAATGGTCAAAGCAATTGTGTGGAATATTTGGATTGCTAGAAATGATTGCATCTTTAATGCTATTTGCTTGTCTGCTCATGTTCTAACAAGGAAAATTGATCGTATGCTATTATCTTGGTTCTCTACAGCTTCTGAGGGTCCTAGAGAGAAATTGATGGAACCCTGTGACGCCATCCGCCAATGTCTGGATTATGCTGGCCCCCAGGTGGAGGAGGTTGAAGGAGTCTTTCCCTCTAACGAGTCAGGAGGAGCCGTTCCTTCTGAGGAGACTCTGATTCAGATCACGGAGTAGTCTTTCTGTCTTTCTCCAGGCGCGTTGTGGAGGCCTGTTTGTTGTTGTTTCTGTTAGTTCCGCCGGTGTGGTTTGTGAGTTTTAGGGAACACTCATGCACTCATAGATCTCACACAAACCGTCAAAAAAAGTTCACACAAACAAAACAAGAAGGAGACACACAACATTGGTAACCCAGTTCGGCGTCCACTCGCCTACGTCTGGGGGGCCAAGCCCAGAGATAAACAATCTACTAAAAGAGGTAATAATACATGAGTACAAATACTTGTCACTCACACTCTCAATGAAGACCACTACCCTCTCTAGATTGTCTAGTGCTCACACACTTTCCTCCAAGAGTCACCCAAGAGTCACACCTACAACTTACGAGCAAGGTAGCTTATATAGACGCCTCAACGTTCCAAATATAGCACATACCTCTTTTAGAATCTCCATGGCTACTAATTTTAAAAACCTTCCGAAATTAAGCATGCAGAACTCCTATAGTAACATAAGTTGCAACATGGCCCCTGATCACGACTTGATCGAGTTACGGTTACGTTGCAGACGACCTCAAGACCCATCAACCTCCCAGTCATGCTTTAGTCCGAGTCGATGCGACCCAAATCTCCGATCCCGATCGCCAGGCAACCAGCCTCACCTCCTCGCTTCCTCATCACGCTCCCCGCAAAGGGCGCACGTCCCTTATGCGTCTTCGATGAAACTTGCCAAACTTAGTCTTCAATCCACCTAAATTTGGTCTTCGAAAGATTCTCCAAACTTGATCTTCAATTCACCCAAGTTTGGTCCTCAAATCTTGCCTTCAATAGTTCTTCAATCAATCAATTCAATCATCAAGGATTCTTCAAATCAAATCTTCAATTAATCTTCATTCCATATTTAGTTTTCAATCACATCTCCTAAATATGGTCTTGAATAACTCCACCAAGATCTTCAAGATGTCTTGCCTTGCAAGCCAAGCCTCCTTGCCATGTCACCATACTTTCCATGTCATCAATTTTGCCATGTCACATAGATTGTCACGTCATATTGACAATGTGTCAAATCATGTCAATAATAGTGCGGTTGCACTAACAGTTTCTTTTCTTGTTTGTCTGTTCCCCTGTTGCTCTTCCTTTTGTTTCCACTTCTTGTGGTGAGTTCTATAGTGTTGGGTCTGTTTCGTGTTTGAGTGTGGCTTTTTGTGGGTGTCTGTATCAGTTTTCTTTTTAATTGAAGTGGTTTATCCACATTTTCAAAAAAATAATTAATTAAATAGATATGGCATAAATTATAAAGCATGAACTTCTGCTGCATCTTATTGATTAATTATTTAAAGATTGATCCATCAAAATGATACAATTAAACATTAATTAGGAATTATGGGAATATTGGTGAGGGTGTTGAAAGGAACACAGCAGCATTCTGTGCTAAATTGTCCATGAACGGAGCAAAAGCCATTAGAAAATCCTCTACTGGTGCAGTCTTGTGCACAGACATTGGGGTAGCAATTAGGTCCGTCCTTACAATAAACTTCCTTATTCACTGCAACAATAACAACATATTAAATATATACATATATATCATCTTCTATTTGAATATTAATATATATATATATAAATGTAGTATTCAATGCATGAACATTGGAAGAGTAAGTAAAAGAGACAGAAAGATATATACCTGCATCTGATGAAATGGATGGGATGAGAAGAGTGATGAATAAAGATGCAAGAAGGTGTTGGGAAGAGAATTTGAGAACCATGTTGATATTCTTTTTCTTATTTGTTTTTT
The DNA here is from genome assembly GCF_009730915.1 of Dioscorea cayenensis subsp. rotundata. Lineage (NCBI taxonomy): Eukaryota > Viridiplantae > Streptophyta > Magnoliopsida > Dioscoreales > Dioscoreaceae > Dioscorea > Dioscorea cayenensis. The sequence goes on from NW_024087865.1 coordinate 63,647, forward strand.
TTTTTCTTTCTTAAGACTTTATATAAAAGTTGGAGACAATAACATATAATACATATATATATATATATGTATGTCTATGTGAGATTGATAGAAATTAGTAGAATAGATATTGATGGATTTAGTCTTCTTTAATGCGTATATTTGTTTTGTGGAGAGTATTCAATTTTTCATATTGATTTGACAGTGTATCTATATCTATATCTATATTAATATTTGGATTTTCTTCTAAATGCTATAGAGAAGAATGAGAATGGAAAGAAAAGATGAAAAGAAAGAAGAATAAAGAGCAAATGGATGTGTGATTTAATTAGATTCACTAGGCAATAATTAGTGAGATCCTTATAATTAATTAATATTGATTAGATGACCATAATATATTATTACTTTCTCGATGAGATATATTTGAAAAATGGATTGTGGAATGCAGGATAGATCTATGCATCATCTCCAAAAAAGTGTATAGAATAGATTCTAGTCATCTCAAACTTTTTTTCATTAAAAAAGACAGCAAAAGATAAAAAATCAAATAAAGCAAAAGCAAAGAAAGATAAGAAGGAAGCTGATACTCATTCATCATTGGATAACTCACACACACACACATATATATATCCTTAACAATTAAACAATGAATAAAGACACTTTCCTTTTTCCCTCGCATGATCATCTCTTTGATTCTTGATTCTTGATTCTCTATACATCACATCATCATCATCATCATCATCATCTTGTTGTTTTATAAATTTGGAAAGTGGTAGTAGTATTTCAATGTGAAAGACATAAAGAAGTAAAGAGAGAGAGAGAGAGAGAATGCAGAAACAGTTGATGAGTGTTGGAGGAATGGAGATCATGGAAACAGCACCAGCAAGGTTGATAAGGATAGATAGAAAGGTTGACAATGGAGAAGAAGTTGGAGACAATACAAGAGGAGAGTGAGGATCAACAAGGTTGCATGAAACCAAAGAGAACAGCTCACCATAATAGTACTACTTCACTTGGAGTTGGATCAGCTAAATTTGAGATTGCTAGGCGTCCATGATCATTAATTACTTATGTTGAGCTCTCTTTCTTTTCTCTCTGTCTCTCTATTTGATTGTATAGTTCAAACAGTATGAACTTGCATGAATATTGAGCTCAAGTTAATTAATTATATGTGATGTTTTTTTGCTTGCAATTTACATACATCTTTATATGTTATTTTTATTCTATTTTTTTAAATTTGGAAAAGATCAAGGGACTACATGAAGTGCAGTTTTAATCTTTGACTGAGATGAACATGGCGATGGCACTGGTCCACACCTTGGGTAGATCTTATCAATCTCTCATATGGTTGAAATTTAAATAATATAAATAAATAAAGGCTTATGAAGTTTATTATATATATATATATATATATATTATGGACAAACCACTCAATTTAATCAATGCGATGAAAAATTGAACTTTTCACTTCGTTTGAAAAGAGTTGCGCCTCTGTAGAGGTGGTCAAGACATATTAGTCACAAAAGAGATTATTTTTATAAAATAAAACTTAACCACTTAAAATATCTTCAATAAGGCAAATATATATATATATATACACATATATATATACATACATGAGCAAACGGGGACCAAATAAAAGGCATGGATAGTAAAATTGGGATGCATCGATGCTCCAACTATAAATAATGACTAGGCATTTCAATAAAAAGAAAAAGGTGGGAGGAAAGATGCATAGGTTAAGCACATAGCTAAGTAGAATTTTCAAACGATAACAATTATAAAAGATTATCCATCCATGATCACTCTGTCCCACCAATTTTTAAGAGACATTCAATGACTCTGCGCGCGAGCGATCAATGGAGAGCACGCATGCCCTCTACACTTTGAAGAGGTGCACATGAAGTCAAAAAACTATGATTAATAGTTGTCATTGAGTTCCCTAACTTACATGATCACTATCGTTTTTGTGAAAATGACCACAAGAGAAACATACAATAAAATTTAATTAAAATCAAAATTGGTGGGAGGATGCAACCAAATATGGGCAATTTTAATTACAAAGGGCCAGATCATCAGCCCAGCATGATCACGGCCCGGCTATATATGGGCCAAGCATGTGTTGGGCTGAATCACGGAACTATACTGTTAGTACCCTGACGGCTCGGCCCAGGTAACGTGCATCAACTAACCACAATCCAACACTTAATTAATGTGACTGAGGTCTGAGGGCATATTGGATGAAAAAGAGGTCCGTGCACATGAGCTTCTTTTTTTTGCTTCAACAAGTGAAATAGGTGTAAATTATTAAGTCCTAACAATTCGGTGCATCATAATTAATATGCGAATAACTAGCTGACTAGTACATTTAAACTTACACCTCTTGCCCATGTGTAACCAATCCCATTAGCTAGAAACTTGACTATCATATGTAACACTTATTACCAACTTTGGTGTAGATCTATTCCAGTACATCTTTGAATTAAAAAAAAAAGATCTACCTAAGTTTGAATGCTACTAATTAATAGTCATCAAAGGTGAACAAGAAAAATAAAGTAAAATATGTAAAATATATATATCCCACCTCTTTTAACTAAACAACATTAGAAGTGTTAGTATAGTGCATACATGCAGTCTAAACTTCTTACCTTTAAGTCACATACAACATAGAGAATGAAAGATGTACAAGAGGCATAGACATTTCCCAAGTTAACAAACGCTAGCCTGTGTTGTTTGCTCTTCATGAATTTGGTGCATTGTGGGTTGCATTTAACCAAAAATAAGAGAAGATGATCAATATATACATATATATAGTATTGAATTATTATATTGGTTTATGTTTTGATAGCGCAAACTAATGACATGGCTATATATGTAAAATATTATTAATATCGTAGTTGTGAAAGGCAATGAATTAATAGAGTGTGGCCCCTAACATGCAAATGAATGAATGCAACACCAGCCAGCATTTATATCTATTACAGGTTGTAGTCACAAGTTTGGCATCCTCTCTGCATCTTTTTATTTATGAGTGTTTAGTGCATGAACAGTTGGATAGTGAGACTTGTTAACTGTGAGGGAAAAATGTAGAGTTTTGTGCTTATCTCATGCATTCTCTTTATTAAAACTATCCACCAACCATCCACCTTCTCATTTACTTTTACATCACTGGCCTTCACTCTGTCCTATCACTTTTTCTATTTCATTCATATGTGAAAGGTACAGTTCTCCACAAGAATCAAACACACTAAGGTGATTAGAGTTTATGATGAAGTTTTCTGGATTCATAAAAAGTTTCTCTTTTTTAATTAATTATATGATACTCTCTAGGGTTTGGCCATGTGTATATAATATATTAGTAAAGATTAAAGAAGCATTAGAAAATGTTTAGTGTTCATAGCCGCAAGTGCTTCTAATTAAGTCAGTGGCCATAAAGGTCACTAATGCGCAAGCATCTTCAATGTGGAGCCAGGAACAGTTGAGTTTCATTAAATGAGGGACTAATGAGCAGCACTTAGCCATGACTATAAAGAGAAGACGTTTGAAGACTGAGTTGATCAAGAAGCAAGATTGGCACGTCCAACAATGTCTAGAAGAGCACTTATAGTTGCACTGCTGTGCTTTAGTGCACTCATAGCTAGTGGTGTTAGTAGAGAGTTGGTAGAGAAGAAGAAGAGTGATGATGTAGGAAAGGGAGATAGTGAGAAGTGTCTTTGGGAGACTAAGGGTGGTGGGTTTGGTGGTGGAGGTGGCTTTGGTGGTGGTGGTGGTTTTGGAGGTGGAAAAGGTGGTGGTTTTGGTGGTGGGATTGGCAAAGGTGGTGGCTTTGGAGGTGGGATAGGTAAAGGTGGTGGCTTTGGTGGTGGGATCGGCAAAGGTGGTGGCTTTGGCGGTGGGATAGGCAAAGGTGGTGGTTTTGGCGGTGGGATTGGCAAAGGCGGCGGCTTTGGTGGTGGGATTGGCAAAGGTGGCGGCTTTGGTGGTGGGATTAGGCAAAGGTGGTGGCTTTGGTGGTGGGATTGGCAAAGGTGGCGGCTTTGGTGGTGGAATTGGGAAAGGTGGTGGTATAGGCAAAGGTGGTGGCTTTGGGAAAGGTGGTGGTATAGGCAAAGGTGGTAGCTTTGATGGTGGGATAGGCAAAGGTGATGGTTTTGGTGGTGGAATTGGGAAAGGTGGTGGTTTATGGTGGTGGAATTGGGAAAGGTGGTGGCGCCGGCGGAGGAATTGGTGGCGGACATGGTGGTGGCATTGGAGGCGGACACGGTGGTGGCATTGGAGGCGGACACGGTGGTGGCATTGGAGGCGGACACGGTGGTGGCATTGGAGGCGGACACGGTGGTGGCATCGGCGGTGGACATGGTGGTGGTATCGGAGGTGGAATTGGTAAGGGCATTGGAGGTGGAATTGGTAAGGGCATTGGAGGTGGTGGTGGCGGTGGGTATGGTGGTGGGGGTGGGGTAGGTGGCATAGGTGGTGGCTTCGGAAAAGGCGGTGGCTTCGGAAAAGGCGGTGGCTTCGGTGGTGGAATCGGAAAAGGAGGTGGGTTCGGTGGTGGTGGAGGATTTGGTGGTGGTGGCGGTGGTGGTGTTGGTGGCGGTTTTGGTAAGGGTGGTGGATTTGGTGCTGGGTATGGAGGTGGTGTTGGTGGTGGTGGCGGCGGTGGCGGCGGCGGAGGTGGTGGTGGTGGCGGTGGAGGGTTTGGTGGTGGCTTTGGCGCCGGCGGTGGATTTGGTGGTGGTATTGGTGGTGGTCACTAAAGACTTTGAATGGTTCTACGACGTTGCATGGGTTTAGTGCATGGCTACCTTTTCTAATTATCATTTTCAAATATATATATATACATATAAATGTTTTTCTGATTAAATGACTTATATGTCCCTCTGTAATCTTTGTGTGTTGTTTTTACTATTATAGTGGTGAGAATTTTAATGAATAAAGATTTTTATGGTGTTGGTAAATGAATAATTAACCACACATTTATGACCATGCTTGATATATATCATTAATGGTATTTAATATATGACATTTAATTCGTTGTCATCCTCTCACACTATTGACCAATCAAAGTTCACCTAACCATGACGAAAATGTACATATTTGCATCAATGCCCAAAATGTTTTCCTTCCAATAATTCTTCTTGTCATCTTTGTATTATCAAGTCATCCACTTGGTATGCATTTCTAATTAATTTACTCCCCAAAAGCCTTCATTTTTGTCTTATATATGTGTACATATATTATTTAACTATTTTTTGTGTTTGTAGATGCATGAAGAACTGTCCTGATCGATGCAACCATGTGTATTAGTGTTTGGACAGTGGGTCCGTATGAAGGTGGTAATTATGATGAAAAAAAGCGAAAATTTCTCATGCTTTGCTATAAGCAGGCAACATTGTGGTACTTGGAATGAATTGAGTGATAAATAATGAATAAAAAGATGTCTTGAGTGAAAATCTATGGAGCAATATTGCAATGAATTCGTACTTCATCTACTTCTATATATATACATTCTATGGAACAAAATTTTTCACATTGGAGTTACAAAATTGTTGGATTAGCTACTTATAAATGTGGGGGAAAAATAACCCATGTAACAAGATAGTATTTCTTTTTTTTCTCCCAAACGAAAATTTATGAATTCGAATCCTACCTCCTGTGGCTTATTCATTGTATTTTTTAATGGAAAAATATATTGTTTTTACCATGGAGTTAAGATTTATTGAGTTAGCAATTTATAAATGTGGGAAAGAGCAACTCCTACAACAAGATTGTTAGTATTTTTTTCACTACTAAATTAAAGTTTGAGAGTTCGAATATTACTCTGTGCTTATACACATCTATCATTAAAAAAAAGTTGTCTTGCCCTTAAAGTTATTTTTGTTTTTTTTACCATTAATTCTAGTGAGTTGACCCCAATACCCGACCCACATGGGATATTTAAGATCTTTTATTCACTTCAATCTTAAGATGAATGATTTACCTTGATGATTGTTTTTTAGGTACCATTGATATCTTTTCAAATAACTAATATTTTTTTTCTTTTAAGCTTTACTTCACTATTAGTAGATCACATGTCATAAACTTGTACTGTTCATAAATGATTAGTTTTTTAACAATGTGAACAATCTATCCCATTCACGCTTAAATCTTCGACCATACTTTGGAAGAGAGTAGAACTTCCAATCTTCCACATAAGAATTTATAGTATTGACACTTGCCTATGGAAGGACTAGTCTATTAATCTACTAATGTTGCCTTGTTTTACAGTAAATTTGTGGTTTATTCGATTCTATTAAAAAAATTAATTATACTCCAATGATAATTTTTTTAAAAAAAAATATTTACTTCACACTATGATTACTCCTGCACGCTCATAAAATTTCTATTTTCTTAAGACCAGTTCCGGGTAAATTTGTGGTGTATTCAGTTCTATTAAAAAAATTAATTAAACTCCAATGATAAATTTTTTTAAAATATTTACTTCCCATTATGATTACACATGCACCCTCATAAAATTTCTATTTTCCTAAGACTAGTGGCAGAGCCATACAATTTATTAAGTGTGGTCAACATATAAGTATAATATTACTACCAATAATACAAAAAAAATTATATATACATATTCAATTATAGTTAAAAATATATAAAAAATATAAATAACAAAATAAAATAGAAGAAATTTTATTAAAAATTTATATTTAAAAAATTATCTCAAATAATTAAAAATTGAAACTGATCTTTAGAGTTTAATCCGGTTCTTTAATGTAGCTTAAAAGGTGAAAGAGGAAAAAATATTACTTTTTCAGAGTTTAATTTTTTTTAATTTAAAAAAGACAAACGTTCTGATGGTGTATTCGTGAGATTGGACAAAATATTAAGAAATAAAGAGGATAAAATGTAGTTTTGATTTTACATTTTCTAATGTTATTATAAAATAATAAAACACAAAACCAAAAATATAGGTCTTCAAATACAGGTGCTTTTAAATTTTTAATATTTATATAATAACTCACATGTTTTTTATAAAAAAAAATTTCAATATTGCATATTGA